>NW_026267390.1:66927-67488 GCF_000697945.3 Frankliniella occidentalis | reverse complement strand
GTTAGATTTTGTACATTACTCACGTACACAGATGTATTTAGTTTGTGTTCTAAAAATAGAAATGACGTGGTGTTGTTATAAAAAGTGCTGAAGTTGGCCTCTTTCAATATACAGGGTGGGTGATCCGTGCCGTCCTTTTTACTCGTTCTTTACCTCCCTCCCTCCCTCCCTCCCTCCAAACATCACTACGTGGAGGTGAAAGAAGAGTATTGTGCTCGGTGCTGTGTAAGTTAGGACCCATTTCGCTGGAGGAAACTGGAATACATACAGACAAGTGCAGTATACCAAGCGCTAGGGTTTTACCCAGTAATGACGCCGTAATAGAGGTTTTTTTCCACTTTGATAGCAAATTTTAGAGAGAACTCGATTTAACATTTCTGTCCGCATCGCGAAAACTTCAAAACTGTGGTGGTAAATGTGGTATTTTGAAATGTCAATAACTCATTTCCCCGGGTGTAATTCAACGAATACTGATGACCACCATAAATGTGCCATGGCCGCCGTGCTTTCCAAAGTAATTACCACTCGAAATTCATTCTCTTTATATTGTTTCTGATTGGG
>NW_026267390.1:64581-66857 GCF_000697945.3 Frankliniella occidentalis | reverse complement strand
ATATTACCTTCCCACAAAAATTAGAGAATGTTAAGGGACCTTAGAAGAAACTGTACACCAAATTTGGTGACAATTGGAGACCATGTATTTGCTATGAGAGTTACGCTAATATCCTAAATTTTGTTGATATCTTTGATCGAAGGGTAGAATATTCAAATCCAACTTTTTGACATTGGTGGTTTAGAATAAGTTTTTTATCCTCTTTCAAATGGTCTAGTCATATTTTACCTCACTGGACATATTCATAGAGTAATACCTACACCACCCTTGAAAGCCGCTATTTTTGACTCAAAACTTTCAGAATTTATATCTCTTGAACCGTTTGAGCTTTTTTTTTGCCGTGGACTGTCTGGCGAGAAGACTTTACCGCCATTTCAAACCCCACAACCCGAACCCCTTCCAGTATCGCGTACCACCACCAATGTCACATGACTGCATGGCGGGATTGCCTACCTACTGCTTTGCAGGCGCTACATGCACAAAACCAAAAACAACGTGTCCCATCAAGCACAAAACAAATTCCGTAAAGAAGGAGCAGATTAATTATGTAGCAAATTTATTTGGTACACCTTGCAACTTGTTTAATGCTTATACTGTACCGGATTCACGCGTGCGGGCGGGCTTGCCTACCGTCGCTCGCCAGGGCGCCTTACGGCGCCGTGCGAGTATGCAACCCGTCCGCACCTAAGAATCCGGTACAGTATAAGCATTAAAAATATTTGGCGCGGATCACCCACCTTGTAGTTAGGAAGACGTTAAGAGTGCGGAAGTTACGTACACGTAACAGTACTCACCCCATCAGTGTGGGCTCGGCCGGCTGGGCGCTCCGGTGCCGTGCAGCCGAGGCGCGACCGCGTCGACACGAACAGCAGCCCGACCCCGACAGACGACACACTATCCACATTGCGGTGGGTCTGTGCTCTGGCGGGTGGGCGCATCCCAATGAGGTCTGCAGCCCTCGGCCTTATGGGCCACCTAAGGGTGCCCAACTAATGTACAGTTTGTGTACTCTACTAGACCACCGATTCTATGTAATATTCTCTTCGCCCAAAAAAGGGGGTTCTTCAATCCAGTAAATATCCTTGGGACAAGGGAACTTCCTCGCACAGGACTTGGAAATTGACTCGTTCCAAGGATATTGAAAGGATTCACTTGATTCGAGAACCTCCTTTTTGGGGGGTGTTGTGATTTTCTAAAGCATTTCCAGTAGCACAAGAGCTGTGGTTTATCGGAAGATGTCCTCATGTGTGCACACCGCGCTTGGCCGGTGTAGTTGTGCGGCCCCGCGGCCCGGCCCTATGGCACGTGGGCGTCGCCACCCCCAGCTGTCCGGGCCCGGCCCGGCGTGTGACCATGAGGCGGCCAGCGCCCCGGCCAGCGCCGCCGTCCCTGTCACACTCCCTCGGCGAGAGCGAGAGCGACAAGGACGGCGAGCAGGGACACGCACGTGTCCGCGTGTCCGCGCCGGCCCGAGGGGACCGGAGGGTACAACATCGATTCGCGTGACATCCCGTCGGTATCGGGCTGCGCGGCGCCGGCCCCGGCGTACTGTATCGAGCTGGAGGAGAGAGAGAGAGGGAGGGGCATCGCTATGCGGCCGATGTGGGTCAGGTCGGTCGGACTGCGGTCACAAACGGTCAGTCTGGGTCAGAGGGGGGAGGGGAGGCGCTCGAGGGGTGTTAAGGTGTCAGGGGGGAGAGGTAGGGAGTTGTATTCCTCGACACGGTATTCTTAATTTTCTTCCCTTGAAGGGAAAGCGGTCGAGCCAGCAAGGGTGGGGTTGGAGGGGCCGCCTGCCCAGCAGTATCCTGACTGACCCGTACCGTTTTAACCTCTGTGATTATGTTATGCCGGTCTCGGGCTAGCCACCGCAGCAGCTCGTCGTCCGGCCCGTGGCGCTTGGCGCTCGGTGTCGCGTCGATCAACTCCGCTCTGCTCAAGCAGCTCCAGCAGCTCCAGCAGCTCCAGCAGCTCCACAAACAGGAAACGGGCCCGGCTCCCTTTGGCGAGGCTTTGCAAAACTACTTTCAATTTCTCGCGACGAGTTCGTGCAAGGGGCGCAGCCTGTGCATGTGGCTGCGGGGACGGGCCGACACACGCTGCCCCCCCGCCCGGGACGCGCGCGGTGCGAGCTCGAGGCGCAGTGCAATATAAAGTCGCAACTCGGCCGCCGTGAGCAATAGGCGACTGCTACAAACGCAACACGCGGCCAGGGGCCAGCCAGGCAGATAGGTTGCCCCTATTTCAACCACCACAGTTGCCCGCAGTACTTTGGC
>NW_026267390.1:60876-64511 GCF_000697945.3 Frankliniella occidentalis | reverse complement strand
CCACCCTCTGGCCATTACGGCCAACCCGCCCCTCCCTAAGGGCAATAATAATTTGTCTCGGACCTGCGCCCGGCCGCCGACGTGAAACTCTAAAAGTTAAGGCGGTGCAACTCAAAATAGTGCTTAAAAAAAAATAAATGTGACTACGCACTGCTGTTGTATCGTCGGGGAGAATTCAACGCAGGCGATACTCGATGCCATCGTGCTCCGCGTTTTAGAAATATCTCTGGTTACTAGGTTTAATTTATTTCGTGCATTTAATTTATAGAAGTTGTAAATGGTTTTGATGAGTTCGGGTGTGTTTTCAGTTTTGGTCTTTGATAACGCAAAAAAAAATCTTCAAAGCGCTTCACCTCCTTCTGAGCTCTTTTGCAGCGTCGTTATTGAATCTTTACCACCGTGTAAACGCTTATTGGACCGAGTGAGGTGAGGGAATGTACGGTCGAGCTAAGGTGTGTGAGGGGGGGAGGAGGAGGAGGAGGCACCGAACGAGCTGAACTTCCCCAACAGCAGTCGCTGCGCCCCAGCAGCTCCAAAGTAAGTGTCCCAGACGTTTTGATGATGCTCTTCAGGGGGGTCGGTGGGGGGACGGCGCGAGGCTTTGCGGGCGCGCCAATAACGACCTCGTTGGGTGTGCGGTCGGGAGGATCGTTGCGCTGGTCAGGCGAGCCCGGCCGGGCGAGGAGCGGAAGTCGGGCCGGACAGGATGGTGGGGGTCACGGGGGTGCAGCGGCGCGGCCCGCAAGTGGGTCAGCACGCGCCGCCCCCGCGCCGCCCCCGCGGGCCGCCCGCCGAAAAACTGTGGTCGTGGAAAACAGGCCCTGATTTCGGTATCTTTATTTAGGAATGGGGGAATGAGACCAGGCCAGGGGGTAAGGTGTTTGTGCGAGGCGGCGAGGGGGGTGAATGCGATAGGATAGACCAGTCGGGACGGGGTGTGGCGGGGCGAGGTGGGTCAGGGTGCGCGGACAGCGCGCGGTGTACGCACGGCACAGCGCGCAATGTGGGTCAACCCGCTTTATCAGCCCGGCCCCGCCGGCTGGCCCTCGCCTCTGGCTGGCCTCTGCGCCAACGCCATGGGGCCGCTGCGCTCGTGTCGGGTCGGGCCGGCTCGGGACGATAAATTAGACCGGATTAAAGAGTAGCTGAGTGCGGAACCTTTAGGCGATATGTGGCTGAGGCCCGGGGGGTCGGCGAAGCGCGGCGAGTGGCTGTGGGGCGGGGCGGGGCGAGGCGCGGTGCCAAAGACAAAGGCATAAACTCGTCAGCGCGCCACCCAAAACACCATCCTGGCGAGATCTGATAACTCGGCCAGACATAAAGTGCGAGGGGCGAGGGCGAGGGGGTTGTCTGGCCGGGGGACCGGCGGGGACCTCGCGCAGACGACGACAACAACAGGAAGGGGAGGAATTCGACGGAGTGGAACGACACCGCGGCAGGCGAGGCGACGACCCTCACCAACCACCACTGCTCCTCCGCCCACAGGTAGGCGAGGCATGGTGCTGCGGCTGCTGGTGCTGCTGCTGCTCGCCGCCCCCGCCCTCGCCAACTACCCCCTCTTCGATGTGGCAACGCGCATGCGGGTGCTGCTGGTGCCCCGGGACGCCGCCGTGGGCGCAGTCATCTACCGCCTGCGGGCCACGGACTCGGACTTCGACTACCCGCTGCACTTCGACGTCGGCGGTGATGGGGGTGAGTGAGCGAACGCCGGCGGGCGCTGGCGGGGCCTCCTGACCGAGGACACAGAGGCACTGATTGTTGTCCGTCCTCAGCCGGTGCGCAGGTGGCGGTGGTGCGGCTGGACAACCTGCCCTGCACGCGGAACATGTCGTACTGCCAGGCCAACGTGGTGCTGGCCCGCAAGCTGGACGCGGGCCGGGTGTACGACGTGCGCCTGAGGGTGCGCGACTCGCGAGGTGACGCGACCTCCATCGACGCCATCGTGCAGCTCAGCAACAACTCGACGCCGGTGGACGCCACCTTCCCGCGCAGGCCGACACTCGTCATGGTGCCGGAGGACACCAAGCCGGGCACCGAGCTCGACTACGTCATCGTGCGCAAGAACCCCCGAAACAGCCGGCACGCTATCGTCGAGTTGTGGGTAAGCGTTTTCGTGGCGGTTCGCTTAGCCCCTATGAGTCCTCTCGACCTCTCCGTGCCGACGTCAGCTACTGTGTTTTGCCTCCAGGGGTCGCCGCTCTTCACCCTGGCCCAGAGGCTGAGCTCCAGGACAGACACCAACGCCAGCATCATCCTGGCTGGGCCCCTGGACTACGAGACGCAGGCCATGTACACCCTAGACCTGTACGCACTGGTAAGTGTCTTTCAGCCCTCCCACATGACAGTGCCGTGCTGATGCGAGACCTCAAGGTCCACGAGGTTCAACTCCCCGCCGCCGAGGTCACCGTTCATTTTATATTTAGCGACCGCAAGGGGGGCCATTCAGCAGGGCAGTGAATTTCTTCCTCATGATTGTTTTAAGGACCCGTTCGTCGAGCCCGGCCAGGACACGCGCAACATCGCGGGCTTCCAGGTGGCCGTGGTGGTCGTGGACGTGCAGGACACGCCACCCGAGTTTATCGAGGCGCCCCCCGTCACGCAGCTCAGCCCCACCCTGCAGGTGGTAAGTCACGACAGATAGTGAGGACCAACAGTTCAATTTGTGTTCTGAGAGCGACGTGCCCCTCAGTAGTGTACGTGTGTCTCCCTGCCCAGGGTGACGAGGTGGTGCGGGTGCGCGCCGAGGACGGCGACAAGGGCAAGCCTCGTCAGATTCGCTACGGCCTGGTGTCTGAGGGGAGCCCCTTCACGACCTTCTTCACGGTGGACGAGCGCACCGGTAAGCGTCACACCGGACCGACGGGACGAGGGGTAGCTTCGGTCTTCGCCGGCGTCCAAGGCGGTAGCGGAGGGCAGTATCGTCCGATCTCCACCTCCCCTTGCCCCGCGTGGCCCCGATACATTCTAATGTGGCTGGCTCACCGAGGCAGGGGCAGCGGTGGCAGCAGGGGTAGGGGGGGGGGGGCACCGGGGGCTCTCGGAGGGTCAACAACACTGCCATAGCGCCCCCGGGGGCCCTGCGGCCCTTCCGCGCTGACCACGTCACGTGACTATGCGGTTGGTTCTCAAGAAACCGCACCTCACCCCAGCTACGGCTACCGTCCACCCCTTCCTGGCCCCCGCTTCAAGCCCGTCACTCGTCCGGGCCGCCCGCCGCTCCGCCCTGTCACGGGGCGCCGCCCGGACTTACGGAATGGTTGATGAGGCAAACAGGAGGGGGGGGGGCTCGTCTTGTCACCCATGGCGCGAGGACATGGGGAAAGAGGGCGTCACGGAAGGCGCAGCTAGAGGAGAGCGATCCTAAAAATGGCGTTCGACGTTTTCGATTTACAGACGTCCAGGAGGATACTGATGTGTGTGGGTGTGTATGCGTGTGTGTGTGTGGAGGGGGAAGGGGGGGTATGCGGCACATTATTTCTCCCTCCCACTCCTCCCCTTGTTGAACTCTACCTGGAGGGGAGGCCCCGCCCGCTCCGCCCCGCCCCGGCCTAAGGTGGCAATAAAGATCTCGGCCTCCTGATACGTTGGCGAAAGTGATGGTCGCAGCGGTAGCAGGGGGGCCGAAGGTATCGGGG
>NW_026267390.1:49382-56131 GCF_000697945.3 Frankliniella occidentalis | reverse complement strand
GTCGCGGAGAGGGCGCACCCCGCCAGCTACCTGGACTCGGGGTACTTCGACATGGCGGCGCTGTCGGCCGTCAAGGATGCCGTGGCGGAGGCCGTGCGCGAGCTGGTTGGCGACAAGCCGAGTCCGAGCCGCAGCCGCAGCCCTAATGGGCTCAGCCCGGGGCACAGCCCGGGGCACAGCCCGGGGCACAGCCCGGGCTTGGGCCACTTGCAGGTGGGTTGCGTTCCCTATACTTACCTTTGATTTTCCTGCCTGCAAAAAACAGACAATTTTCAGACAACTTTTGCGTGTCCTCCTTTACCAACAGGTGGAGGAACACCGACCAAACTCCACGTCTCGGCCCAGTCGCTCCCGCGACGGCGCGCCCGGCAGCAGAGGCAGGGCTGAGTCCGAAGGCCCCACGCCGCGCAGCGGCCTCGGCGTCGACCTAGAAGAGGACGCGATGGCAGCGCGCGGACGCAGTCGGTCTACGGACGCTCGGCCCGACGGGGTCAGGGGGGAGACCGGCGCCTTGAAAGTGAACGGCAGCACGAAGCTGGACACTCGGGGTGCGCATCAACGCTACGTACGTGGGGAGACCTACATGAGTCATTACAAGAAGAAGCGGGAGGAGCGGGAGAGGGAGCGGCAGAAGGCTCTCCAGGACGGAGACGTCCTGAAGCGGCCGCGGCCGGGAGGTCGCCGCTCAGCCCAGGGCGCGCAGGACGCAGCCGTTCCGGCGCCCACCGTGGTCTCGGTGACGCGCGAGCAACCGCAGCAGCAGTCGCAGCCAGGGGGGCGGCGCTCAACCCAGGGTGCGCAGGCCGCAGCCGTCCAGGCGCCTTCCTTGGCCTCGGCCCCCCGCGAGCAGCCGCAGCAGAGGCCAACGCCGAGGACTAACCGCACGACCGAAGCCAGGCGCGCCAGGGCCGCCGACACGATCCGCCGTCTGGACGCCGAGGCCAGCAGCAAGGAGGCCGAAGAGCGACAGAGGTCGAAAGGGGAGCACACCGTCAGGAAGACTTACATCGACCAGCCCAGGCCACACATCGACGACGTGGGAAGAAGCGCAATATTTCAGGTAAGTCTTTTTATGGTCAACTGTACAAATTTGGTATCTCTTCTCCGTTCAACAACGGGACCTGCGTCCGCAAGGAAACGTCGTAGCAAAAGCGCCCCAAGCTGAACAGCAAGACCTTGCACGTAGGCGTTCCGGGCGGGCCGCCACCTCCACACAGCTGATTGGCGGGTTGGCCTGCCCAGCGCGTTGCAGGCGCTGGCGTCATTGTGCTACAGTAAAACCGGGGGGGGGGGCACAGTTCCGCTCATCAAGCAAGACACGGTACGGTGAGGGGTACTGAGTTGGGTCTTGCATGAACCCACAAACATCTGGTTGGGGTATGGGAGAGTTTGGGACCAGAGAACGGGCGCGGGCGGTCCAAAGTCACCCCGAGTCATCCTGACACGCCGTTACGCGCAGACAGTCGCGGTGGCAGTCGGGGCCGACGGCGGCCGTGGTCGACCGTCCAATTTGCAGTTGTCGCTTTTCGAGAACGGCTAGTGGAGCCGTCCTACGAGCCATCCGACGAGCCGCTCGACTGGTCATACTGCACGCCGCGGCACCTGCCAGGCCTGGAGACAACGCTCTCCGCTCTCTTTGGGTCTGAGGAGGACGAGGGTAGGTCGAGCCCAGCAGTAGCCCGGTGGTGGCCAGGCAGTAGCCCACACAGCCCTGGCCTGGTGCCCTGCGGGCTCTTCACATCGAGCGTGCACTTGTAGAACTGGAACAGGGTACGGCTCGCCTGTCACCCACAATGGTTCTGTCCTCAGGACACCGGACGGCGGATCCCGCTGAACGAGGTGGCGCGACGGGTCAGCGACGAGGACACCATCAGACGGCTGCACGAGGAGGGAGTGCTCTCCGTTGTGGGGGCGCAACCCACCGTCGGCACCACCACCGGCGTCGCCACCGACGCATCCAGCAAGGGCGTCCCTTTCGACGACGACCTGGACTCGGGGATCGTCATGTCACGGGTCGGGGGCGCCGGGGTCGGTGGCACTGGTCGCAAGAGGAATCAGCAGCTCATGGAGAAGAGGAGCATCTTCACGATCGCCTACGACGAGATGCACACCCAGCACATCAGGGCAGACAGCACGACCCCGCCGCACTGAGCGCGGGGGGAGGGGGGGGGGGGCTGCAGAGCGGAGGGGGATGCGCGAAAAGCTGCGACTGCGCCGTGATGGAGCGTGGCGGGGCGGGGTGGGGGCAGGAGAGCCTAGGAGCGCCGCGCGCCGCACCGCGCAGCTCCCTTCACTTCTCCCCTCTCTCCCGAACAAAGCAGGGGGAGAAAGGCGCGGGGAAGGGGAGGGTGCAGCTTGATGCCATTTCGCGCACGTCATCCGGCGGGAGCGGCGGCGTCGCACGCCAGTGTCGACGGGACGGGGCCACCTCCTCGCCGCCCCTGTCCGCCTGGTACACATTTGCTGGCGCGCACGGGCAGGGGCGCTGACGTCACCCGTTTTGGTCCATTTTCAACTGTTCCATGAGTTATGAGTTTCTTATTACGTCTCCTGGTGGTTCCATGCAGAGAATGATGTCTCAACGCTAGTAATACTCTTTGTTTTGTTTCTTTTTTTTCATTTATATTTTATATTATGTCTTCTATGGTAGACTATATAGTAAAGGTTTACTTTTATTTTTAACTGCTTTGCTCAAATCTCCATTGATATTTAGTTGGGCTTTTGAATAGGTTGGAAAAGGTGACTGAGCTTCCTCAACACAGTGGATAGTTTGTTTTGGTACCATGTAATCTATTTTAACTGTTACGTCATTCACTGCCAAACATTTTGTATTGAAAATTCACAATGTATGTATTAATAAAAACAATATTTATCTGAATGTGCATGTTTATTTGGGAAAGTGTAGGGCAAGAAAGAGGGAAAATAATGAAGCTGGGATGTCAAAGTTTGGTCTTGGATTTAATCAACCGGGTGAAGTTCATTACTATACAATAATTGGATTTTGTCAAAATGACCAAAACAGAAAGAAAACAAACTAAGATCACTTAAATAACATTACAATGGCAGTTTCTGTGCTAGCTGGTTCAGATCTAAATTCATTAAAGGATATATTTATATATAATACATATATAACTATTATAAACATGCAAACCTTTAAATCTGTCACTGGTGCACAAACAAGTGTTTCCTGCCATGTTTCAATGTCAGTAAATTTGATAGATGCAAGTTTCCATTAATGGAGGCAAGTACGAACATGAATATGTTATCAGTGTGTACAGAGCAGAGTAAATACGCAACAGCGCTACACATCTCAACAGAATAAATTAAAAAATGGTCTAGATAGACAGAGGTAGTGGGTTACAGGAACATTTCAAGAAATAACTAAATATCATTTCATAAAAAGAACCACAGCTTATTTATGAAAGGTAACTTGTAGTACTTTAAGGCAAACCCACAGGCACACCAAATTGGGGTACTCTTGGAGACCAGGCTGCTCCAAGTTTTAAGTATTGTCCCTCCCCTACAGAACCTCCCCTTTATCACCATACATTGCAGTGTAAGATGAAAATGAAAATTATGAGATGAGTGATAACAACTAACCAAAATCTAACAGGTATAACGGGAAACGTATGTTTAGCATATTACATACACTATTTACTTTAAAAATCTTATCAAAATTCATCCAACTTACAAAGAAAAACTATCAGTCACATCATTTGCAAAATTTCACATTGCACACAGTATGAATAAGTACTCATCCCAAAAGCTTTGTACTTAGTATATTGCAGTTATTAAAGTGGCTTCAAAAATTACAAACGTTTCAGGACATTGCCATTAGTGCGAAGCGGCAAAGCCCTGGCTTGATGTCAGACAAGTTTTGAGATGCCCAAAGCATCCCTAACCATAAAGTCACGTAGTGTCCATAGCGCGTTCACCATAGTACCATGGTTGCCAACACCATTCGCCAACCAGTGACCAGGAAGTCTTGATTGATCAGGAAGTGAAGTATTTTCAGGCCTTGCTTTCAGTTGTTTTTCCCAGTTGTTCACAGTTCTGTTGTCAGCTGATAAACCTTCAATATATCTGAGAAAGAAAAATCATCACAATCAATACCATAAACCCTTTACAAAGAAAGAGTTTGGGGGTAAGTGACTTACTTGATATAAGCTTCAGAATGAAGAAGCCTTTGGGGCTTTGGTGGTACAGATACGAACAGTGGTTCTAGTGGTTTAGGTGGTTGGGTTACAATTGCATTGTTGTTATTATATTGTGAGAGCGGGGAAGGTGTATTTCTATTTTGCCCTCCCAGTACGTGATTAGCATTTGCATCTACAAAAAGAACATATGAGTTAAGACACGCCTGAAAATAAAGCAAATACAAAAAGAACTGGAGAAAATAGCACTTACGCCCATGATTCATAAATGTTTGAGGCTGCTGATTGGTGTTATTCAGCTGAGTTGGAGGGCGAGGCTTCCGTGACAAAATAAAATTTTTACTACGTTCGTGTAGTTGAATAATCCTACCAGTGCTCTTTTGAATGTGAACTTCTTTCACATGCCTCGCAAGACGTTGGAGATTTGGGAAAGGTTGAGCACCTTTCTTTATCCTACCACAATTTCTCCACTGGCACTGCCATTCAGAATCTGTTCAAAAAAGAAAAAAAAAATGATATTGAGAGAATGAAGCATGATAGTTTAATGAGGCATATTGAAATCAATATTATTACCTGAAGGCTGGTTAGCAAAGTACGTATGTACATGTCCGCTAGGATCTAAACCAGAACCTACACAGTGCTCAATGCAATCAGAGATGTCCTCAAATTGAAAATCACAGGTATCCCAGCAACACTCCCAGAGCATTTCTGTGACAGGCACAACATGGTTGGGACCAAGTTGTCCAGCTTTACTTAAAGCTTCTGCTTCCATAGCAGCATGTTTGGCCTGCATTTCCTCATTCATTTTGGAAGCTTTTTCCTCCCAAGCAGTCTTTACTTCTTGAGGCAGGCTGCGCCACTAGAAGTTAAAAACATGTTACAATTACAGTCTAGTAAGGAAGAGGAAGACACCAAAAAGCTGATGATATTGAAAATAATAAGTGTTGAATCTTACTTCATTTCCAACAATCCGGCTAACATCACCAAAAGTTGAGTCAGGATTTTGAGCAGCTACAGCTCTTCTAACATCACTTGAGTACAAAATATAACCGGTAACTAATTTCTTGCCATCTTTCTTTGCCTGTTAACATAAAAAATGTTTACTTGAAATTAAAATACTGCCGTGAAAGAAAATTAAAACTGTACAATTCATACTGAACGACAGCATATATCCAGGGTGACCATGAGAACTGATTTATGACTCAGCTTCAGATTCAAGTTCCCTGACTTTTCAAGGTATTAATAGAACTTTTAGTCTCCAAAAACATTGAAAACGGAGCTGAAAGCTCAAAAATCAACATTCACCAATATTTTATTCCCTGGCTTTTCCCTGACTTCAAGGTTGTGTGCCCAATCTCATCAATGTTACCTTTTTGGCAGAAACTGGTGTGGAAATAGATCCAGATATAGAAATGGTCTGTCCCATTGTTTCACCTGAACCAACTGAAGGTGGGCCACCATCTAGTGAATCATCCATCATATCCGGCATTTCCATTTTGATTTGATCCTTCATAGAATTAAAGAAAACAATAGGGTTAGAGTGTTATCAAAGTTCCTCAGGTTATTTGTGGCTTGGTTCTCTTACATTGGCAACAGAGATGAACAGTAAATATACTAAATAATTCAAAGACAACAAAAGTGAATTGAAGAAAAAAAAAGGGGATTGGATACAGTAACTTACCATGCTATTCTCATTCTTAATGTCAGAATTTTGAGAGGTGTCACACCCAATCTGTAACAAAGCAAATACAATTATTTGTTAACAAAGAAGTGCGTTAAAATTCAAACCACAACCACATAGCAAAAATTATTGCTTGTTGTAGAATTTAATAAACATTAGATTAAGCAACATGACATTATTAATACTGTGCCCTTAGACTAAAAAACAGTTTGTTTTGAGGGCCAAGACAAGAACTATTAAGCACGATTCGCTAACTATAACCTCAACGTTCTCGAAATTTTTTACATCGCACTTCAGGATAGTGAAAGAACTCGAGACGACGAAATGGAACATGTACAAAATTACGACACATATGTGTTCGAAATATCATCTCGATAAGACCACTTATCAGCAAGGCCTATCAATTTGTTAGGTTAGGTACGCTTGCCACATAGAAGTCGGGCAAGGCCCGTTTCAGCACAAGATAGGGCAGCACAGAGGACGAACTGAGGCGTAGTGAAAATTACCGCAGATTCACAAGATGCAGATCCTTCGTCAGACATGGTTGGAGGAAATGTGGTACTTGCGGATGTCGTCAACAAGTGAGACGAAGAGGAAGCCTATTTCGGGGCGACGGCAAGACGGGCAGGGGCAACGCGACAGTTCCAGGCTTTGCCGACGGCCCGACAACAAAACATGCTCCTCCTCACCCTACCCTAGCCCGTTCACCGCGATCCTGAACACGCGGCACGCGTCGGGTCAGAAACCCTTGAAACTCAAACGGCGACGGGACGGGCGGGGGACCTCGGCTCGCGAAGTGAGAGCAAACGGGCACCGTCACTGGTGACTGGACTGCGCTGTGTGTTCTGTGCTGAGGCGAGGGCGACAGCGGCGCGGCGGTGGCCGAGGGGCCGGGGACGGGCGAGACGGGTGCG
>NW_026267390.1:46912-49332 GCF_000697945.3 Frankliniella occidentalis | reverse complement strand
CTCATCTTCTTCGCGATCTTGTTCGCCCTCGCGCTGCTGGCCGCGCTCCTCTGCTGCTTCTGCCATGGCTGCCCCTACTTCATCGGCCACAGGTGGGAGCGGGGCGAGGGTGGCTCGGGGGCCGCACGCCACCTAGCGGGCGAGCGGTGAACTTGGGCGCCACGCCGAATGGCGCCGAACTGGCGTCAGTGACGCATTTCTTGTCCCGCAGGAGGAAAGGCTCCCGCGTCCAATCGGCCGAGGATGTCCACTTGGTGGTGCACGAGCAGGTGCCGGCCGCGGAGAAGGGCGTGCAAGGTGAGTGAGACATCATATGCAAAAATCGAAATGTTCTAATTTCATTTATATTTTGCCCGTTGTTTGTGGCTTTCTCTTTTGAGTTATTATTCAATTTCAAACTGATTCTAAAAATCATAGTCATGTGCGCGTTGGCGCCTTCTTTACTCTCTGCGGTTTTCTTGCGAGTTTGTGAACTAGGCTTTGATGTCAGCAGCCGGGTATGTGAGCCGTCGCCAGGAGGCGTGGAGCGCCAGTGGCAGCAGGGCTGGGGGCGGGGGCGGGGGCCGGAGCGGGCCCGTCGAGTCGTCCGTGCCGGCGCCGCGTCTGGTGCTGGAGCCCGCGTCGCTCCATGGTTCGCTCAGGGGCTCCTTAAGAGGCTCCGTGCGGGGCTCCGGACCCAACTCGCCGCACTCTCTGCGGCACCAGCCCATCAAGGTGAGCCCCTGTCCCTTTCTGTCTGTCACCGCCAGTAGCTCCGGCCTCCAACGGCGTGCTTGACCCCCGGCAGATGATGACGCTGGACGCGGCCGCGCTGCAGAACCACCAGGCACTGTACGTGGAGGACGTGGAGGGTGGCGAGTATCGAGTCCTGGACCCGGCGCGCATTCTGGTGGCCCATCCCGCGCGTGCCCACCAGACCTCGCCGTCACCGGCGCGCTCGAGAGTCAGCCCCGGCCGCGGACACCCGGCGCACCACCTCCCGGGACATCCCGCCGACGACTTGGACACGGACTCGCTGCGGCGCCACGAGCGCGACAGGGGCTCGGACCGCGCCGACGACGAGGACTACAACGGGTGAGTTTACTCGTCCCATACCCATGTTTTGCAAAGAAGAATTATTGTAGAAGAATATTATCATGCAACCCTCTTTTTGACAGCCGAGCGGCACGCCAGCCACTGTTCCTGAGGGAGGGTGGAGCCGAGATACTCCGCCTCGTCACCCAGGGTGGTGGCGGTGGTGGCGGCGGTGGCGGCGGCGGCGGCGGGGGTGGTGACGCGGGTGAGGAGCACATGCAGCAGCCTGGTGAGCTGCGGCCCTACACCCAGGTCGAGGACAGTGTCCACCTCCAGCAGCAACCGCAGCAGTTGCAGCAGCAGCAGCAGCACGGCAAGGAGATCATCATGCGGCGCTTCATGGAGGACCAGGAGCATCAGGCGTCAGACGGCCTCAACAGCAGCTACCACGACATGCTGCTGGGGCAGGTGGCGGGGCTGGGCACGGGGCTCGGCGCCGGGCTGGGCTCGCTGCACCTGAGCCAGACCTCGCTCGTGCAGCAGTACTTGGAGTCGCAAGCGATGCAGCCGGGTGCGGCGCGCCGGGACTCGCTGCTGCAGCGCTTCCTGGCCGAGGAGGGCCGCCGCAACGCTGAGGCGCGCCAGAGGATCCTGGCGGCTCTTGACCTGCAGGACACACAGAGCCTGCCGCCGGGCCACCTGCAGACGGCGGCCATCGCCACGCAGACAGACGTGGACTCGTCCACGCAGACGGAGCCGCTGCACCTGCTCCGTCCGCCCCGTAGGGAAGTGCGTAGCGACAACGACTCGTTGTCCTCGTTGTCCGACGATGACCTGGATGAGAGGCGGCACAGGAGTCGCGGCGGAGGCAGCGGCGCATACAGCGACCGCGAGGAGCACCGCGAGGGGCACGGGGGTTCGCGGCGGCGGGCGGCGTACCGACGCTCACAGCACCGCTACCGCCGCTACCGCCGGAGGAAAGACCTCCTGCGACACAACATCAAGACGCCAATTCTGGAGGAGAACGAGAGCTCGTTCGAGGCCGCCGACCTGGTGCGCCGCTCCCGCGTCCCACAAGTAGACCAGGTCAGCCAGACAGACAGCCACGCCCAGGTGCAGGTCAACTCGTTCGAGCTAGAGCCCGTCAAGAGCCTCGTCAGCGTCTCCGTCGGGAGGGGAGGCTCGGAGGAAGACGGTACGCCACCTGAGAATGATCAAGTGATCTCCGCCAACGGCTCAGAGGTAAGTGAGCCGTTTATTTCTTTTGCAGTAAGTTATCAAGTATTGCACGTTGCCTCGGCAGCCAATAATCACTGCTGGTGTCAGCAGGGTGGGGCTCCCGACTCTCTGGAGGCTGATTCCCTGGACGAACTGCGAGACGTCGAGGCGGAGCAGGCAGCTGTGGC
>NW_026267390.1:35100-40257 GCF_000697945.3 Frankliniella occidentalis | reverse complement strand
AACAAGTCAACAAGGTCGACTCGACGTGTGATTTTCATTGTTTGCCGTCGGACCTCGTATGAGAGAGTGGAGGCCAGAAGTGCAGAGAAAGGGGGCAGCGAGTGTGTAGAGAGATAGGGAGAGAGGGGGGGGGGCATAGAGACGAGGAGCGAGACGCGGAGGGATGGTCATCAGCACTCGCGTTGGCGAGGGCAGAGCGCGGCAGAAAGGTTTGCCTCCCGCTTGCCTCCCTTCCTCCGCCCCCTCGGACCTCGGTGCAGACGGAGAAATGAGGTGGGGATGGGGGGAGGGGGGGGGGTCCTCAAATATTCTTGACTTCTTGCGCTTACAGCCCGGTACTCTACTTGAGCTGAAGTGGGTGGCAGGTTGGCCAAATCGTTAAGAAGGGGCATGTCCTTCATGGGAGCACCATGATGCCAGACATGGCAGAGGCGCTGTCAAGGACGCTGACCGGGGGGCCGCGATAGGGTGGGGTTCCTCGAGGGGTCGAGGGTGGCGGTTGGGGGGTGGAGGCGAGTGAGGCGTGTCGGGGCGCCGCCCCGCGCCGGGAGTCAACACGGGGGCGCGGGCACGGCACGAGCCCCGCGGGCTAACCTACGCTAGCACATTGGGCACCGGGGCACCGGGCACCCCCCGCCCGCGATGCCGGCGCTTGTGCGGGGGTGGGGGTGCGAGGGGGGGCACGGCGGCAGGGCAGCGCGGCAACCGCGAGCGAAAGGGGGAACGAACGGCAGGCATCCGGTCCAAGGTGCGAGAGCGAGACAGAGCGATCCCCACCTCTTTCCCCCACTTGGCCTCGCCAACGACGACGCCACGCCACTACCTGTCCCGCGCCACCGGCGTCGGTCGGTCGGTCGGTCGGCGGCGCAGGGCCACGAGCCACGCGCTTCGGCTGGAGCGGCTCGACTCGTCAGGGCTCGGCTGTTCTCGGCTCTGGACTAGACGCGACGGCGGCTGGATCGAAAAAGGCTGCGTCCGAATGCTTGCCGGGGCCGGGAAACTGTGGTGATGGGAGCGCAGTCTGAACTGAACCGGCGGCACACTTTCGAAGGCGAATGCGTGGTCGGCTTACAAGGGGGAGGGGGTTAACGCGAATACAAAATGCACAGTTATCAGAGAACCTGAAAAAGGCATGCTCAACATCACCGCATTTGTACCAAGATTCGTTCGTATGTTTCCAGACATAACGACAGTCCACAGGGGCGCGGCGACAAAGCAATCAGGCAGCGATTAAGAGCAGTTTACGTCCAGGCCGAGCTACGCCACTGGCACAGACCCCGGTCGAGACGGGAAAGGAAACGGGGAGGGGTCGTCTAAATTACCCGGGCCGATCGTGCGCCTCAGCGAGGGTGCGGGCGTATGTCACTTCGGAGCCTCATTGATTAAATCCGAGCCGGAGCTTCCACGCATGAGCACCAGCTCCAGTCGAATCAATGCCGGCCGTCATGACTGAACAGGAGAAAGGAGAAGTGGGAGGAAGAGAGGAAGTGGAGGGGACCATGCACAAATGATGAAATCACGGAGCATGCAAGTTAATCACCGCTAGGAATTAAAGAAATACTTGTGGAAATAAATCCTCCCTACCTTTGGTGGATTAATTAATCTGCGGAAAAAGTATATCTCGTCCTCGTGCACTGCATTACTGTGGCAATACTTCTTCAAGCCTTCTTGCTCGAGTCTAACCACTTGTCTTGTAGACTCGTCATAGATAGACTCACATATGTACACATCTTGTTCGGGAACTTCAGTAGGACGGCCTGTAAAAATAAAAACTATAAAGGGCACGTACTGATAGAAAAACATAGGAAGAGAGACAAGAAGTTGTACTAGTCTTAGTATCAAGAAGTTTCCATAGGCGAAGACTGTTGACTTACTCGAAATGTACTCTTGGTGTTCTAAGACAGCACAGCGCCCAACAATATTTTGCAGCGGATTAACGCCTTCAATGCAACTAAGGAACAACTCTTGCTTGTAAAATAACCTCCCGGGATTTTGAGGAATTTCTCGTGGAGTAAGAAGCCATGGGCCTCGAATGTATGTTGCTCCCCTAAAACATAAGAGTTTTCACATTTTAGAAGGTGATTTAATGGAAAAGAAAATTAAGAAATTGAAAGAAAAAAGGAAAAAGACAAGTGTGGAAGGGTATACTTACTGATGGTCTCTGGCTATACTATCCACTTGACCAATGAGTTTAGAACCTTCATCATTTCTTATATACACATAGTCACCGGTGCGCAGTATCCCAAAAGCAACATTAATTTGCTCATAGTATCTCATACCAGGCATTGACTCTGGCATTACTATTTCAAGGTCCTGAAATTAAGGAATAACATTAGCAATCCAACGGATGGCCACACCACAGAATACAATGACACTTACAGACTGATTTTTATCAGGCAGCTTTTCATTCTCATCAAGTTCAGCAATCTCTTCTTTATGCTTGTCAATACGATCTTTGAAAACTGAGACAGTACGTTTTGAATCCAAGTACTCTTCCCTCTCAATGAAATTGTAATATTCAGCTGAATTGTGAGGCCAGTACTAGAAAAATAAAAGTGAACATGAAAGGGCAGTAATTCAATAGAGCCTTTGAATTTACAATTTCTTCTATCTGACAAAATTATGTACCTTAATCTTCTTAAAAGAACGTCCTTTGGTTGAATACCGTGACTCACAAACATAAACATCTTTGTCTTCAAATCCTTCAGGTTTGAACTTGAAGTAATCTTTTACAAACATTACAGCACACAGTCCTAATACTTCTTTCAATTCAACTGTCACATTCACGTCACTTTTGAAAACCTCCTGAAGTCAAATACAAGTAAATTAGAGACTAATTACCAGACAAACCAGGTTGTAACTTTTAAGAAAACAGCTCAAACAGTTCAAGAAAATTCTATGAAAACATTATTAACATTGTTGTACATACCTGCTCTAAAAATTTCCTAGTTGCTACATGGTATGTTTCATTTGGCCTGTAGAAGGAACACCCATGTAGCATTTGCTTTCCATCATCAGCTGTCCACATTCTATCAATACTAAGAATGCTCCAATCCATTCCACGCTCTTTGGGTTCAACATAAACAAAGTCACCAGGCCGATACATCTGCTTATTATGAACCATGCCTGAGTCTTCCACTGAATCACCATTCTCCTGAAAAAAAAAATTTTTTTTTCAAAGACACGTCTATTTAGTGTTGCATGATTGCACAGTAGTTGCCCCCAATTAAGGAATCAAATTGAAAACTTTGAAATAGGAATGTCACACAGGAAGTAAAATTATTACCGTTGGCTTTGTGTCATCTACAGTCCTTGAAGCCTCCAGGTCATCTTCTGGCTGTTCTTGCAGTAACTTTTGCTGCCGTGTTTGTTCTACGGCATCTGCTAATGTATAAAGAGTGTAATTCAAGGCCGGAGAATTAAGTAGATCACCGCCACGGCAGAGCTCATCTCTAAGTTTAATGAAAAATGACTGAAGTTCAACTGAATCCTCAAATGCTTGAGAATCAGTCCGAGATAAGTTGCGTGCTCTCTCCAGCACAGCAAAAATGTCAATTTGAAACACATCTAAACGGCGATATAGTCCACGGTCCAGACGTCTTTTAATGAGATCAAGAGACAGACTGCGGACCCTTAAAAAAAAGGTAAAGTTTAAGCCCACAGATAAGAATATTTTCCAATACTAAAAGAATGGTGCGTTACACAATCATTGTATGACAAAGTTTAAATAAAGAGCTTACTTTTGTCCATCAATGTCATCATATTCAGGAAGCTCAGCCATCGAATCTGAAAAGCATCGACCCTCCTCATCTTGATGGTTGTAGAAAGATGTAAAAAGTGACAAGAGGAGATCTTGGACAGCTAATTGAACATCAGGAACGGACTCTTCGTCCTCTCGTAGGTGAATTTTAGTCTGGAGTGTTAATTTATGCAGCATGAGAGCATCCTTGAAAACAAAATGAAAAAGTTTGATCATGTGGGCTGTTTGAGAGAGAGATTAGGTGCAACTTTATTAGCAAGAATCATGCTTTATACCTTATAAAGTTGAGAATCTGGTTCATTGTACTTGCAGGCATTGTCACACATAAGGATAAGGTCTTGAGCAACTTCTTCTAAATTTTCATAAACATTAGTCTTTAACTTTTGGGATATTTTCTCCAAGTCAATAGGCCGTTTTATAACTTCATAATAATCTGGATATTCCTGTGGGAAAGAAAACGTGTCAAACATTGTTCATAGGTATTTATTTACCAGTACACCAGTTATGGTTTTAGCAAGGGGTTAACTCACAAGTTTACTGGGTAACTTTGAAAAGATGTGAGATAGTTGACGTCCTTTTGGATCTCTATAGTCTCGGACAGTTTCAAAAAGTGTCCTCATTTTCATACTTTGTACTGATCCCATCACTTTCCGGGGCTTGGAAGTTCTATGGTGAATAGAAAAATATTGCATTAGGTCAAATTTTACTGGAGATGTGTAAAACAATTGTGAAAAAAGAATGGGAGTTGTCAAAGAATTAACAAAGATAGCAAAAAGCTTTATGAGTGATATGAATGACAAAAAGCACACACCAAAACACAACTAGCATCTCACCTTGTGTATGCTCGGACACTTCAAGTAAGGCATGCAATAAAGGTAAACATGATATTGTCAAATTTGAAAATTAATGTAACAGAAAATTGGGTCATATGCAAGAGGTTAATGTAGAAAGACGATGAGACAGAGTTTTTAGAAAATTAGGGACTTCACACTTACATTCTGGGTGTTCTAACTGTTGCACCTAATTCGCGGACTTTATCATAAAGAATTCTTTCTAGATTGTTAGCATCTTCATATATTAAGGATGACTCTTCATTGTATTGGCGGCAGTTTTTAAACATTAGCTGGATAAAAAAAAAAAAGAAAACAAAAGAAAAACTGGTGAATATGTTCAATGTAGCTTTAAAAGTAATCTACAGGAAAACACAAAACCTACCTTGAAGTCATCTAATGCATCATCATCTGTGGAATATTTTTCACTTTTTATGTTTGCTTGAATAGTGAGCAAGTCAATAGGTTCTTTGATGACTTGATAGTAGTCAGGATATAACTTTTTCGACGGCTTTTCCATGAATACAAGTATTGGTTGCCTCCCATCTTCACACTATCCGATGTGGA
>NW_026267390.1:24486-34897 GCF_000697945.3 Frankliniella occidentalis | reverse complement strand
GAAAATTTCAAGGTTATTACAATAGAAGTCGGACGGCACTTGAAATTTTTCCTAAACCTCACAGTTAGTAAGGGTTTCCTTAAGCCTCACACTGCTTTTTGACCCAAATATTCCTCTACCGCCTTAACGGTGCAAAATACAGCAAAATGGACAAAAGTTTTGCCCAGAAGACGCTGCTTTGACAAGTTGCCCCTGAAAACACTGCTTTACACTTTTCAAAAAACATCTTTTTAAAACAAAACTTATTCCTACTCTATATAGGGGAGAACAATTGTGAGGTTTAGGAAAAATTTCAGGTGCCATCCGATTTCTACAAGTAGAACCTTCAAATTTTCCAAGTTTCAAGGAAATCTGAGATTTACACCTGAAAAGGTTCACTGTAAGTCAAAGCTACCCAAGATAAGTAAAACTTTACTGAATTCCCCTGAATATTTTAGTGGATATAAGTGCCTCTTTTCTCCTATAAATTTCTCTTAACTTAGTATGCGTTTCATAAAATGACATGGTCTAAAATACAGTATATAATTTTCCTTCATTCTGAGCTTCGAAAATAGTGATGGTGAGTCTTATATTCGGAAAGGTCTTATTTAGTGGTAGAAACGGTAGGTGAAAAATAACTTGCAAATACTGTAGAAGTACCCTCTGGTGTTATTGAAATCAGAAAGTACTGAGCACAACATATGCAGTGAACAATTGGGAAACAATTGCTGCCATCCGAGAGGAAAACTTCTACACAAACTCTGAGCAGCTGAGGTATTACCTCGTAATTGGTGAGAGCTTTAACATAGGCCTCCAGTCTTCTTTTGAGTTGCGGGTTCTTGACTTTAGCTTTAGGTGTAGCTTTTCTGCGAGGTCGCTTTGCATCATTTTGATCATCATAATCTTCAGCTTCACTTTCAGAGTACTAAAAATGAGGTAACAATCACAGATAAGTGTTGGTCAAACATCAGAAAAGATCCCAGAAAAACAAAGAAACCTCTTCCCTCACCTGTGAGAACTCTAGTAATTCTGTAACTTTGTTCTGCATTTGTTTTTGAAGTTTGACAGCATCCTAAACAGATATAAAAAAGGAATATGATAGATAAGTATAGTGAAGTAGCTTCACACTGTAATATTTCTATAATTTAATTCAGGGGTCACGGCTATTACAGCACTAGTGAGGTGCAAAAGAGACAGACTTAGAAAGGCCAGAAGAGTGAGAGCGCGCAAATGACAACAAAGTGGCCCGCGGGCCGCTTATCGGTGACCCCTGATTTAATTTAAACTTAAGATGTATATCAATTGAGACACTTACCTTAAAAAGTCTTGAATCAGGTCGATTGTACTTTTTGGCATTTTCAAACATTATATTTAAATCCCCAGCAACTTCACTCAAGGTGCCATAACCATTTTTCTGAAATAGATAGAACACATTCATATTGAAAGTCTTGCACTTGTAAGTAGGTAAGTAATCAAGCATGTGAAAATAATTAATTTCCTCACGAGAAGTTTGTTTTTTATTTGTTGCAATGATATTGGGTTTTTAATTTCTTTATAATAGTCAGCATAGTATCGTTTTGAAGGTAATCTCCAAAATGGCTGAATTAAATTGTTGCCTGGAAAAAAATTCAGACGATCATTGTAACCCTGTTAGCAATGAAAAAGACGCAAAAATATGCATGTAATGGTTGTCCGTACCTGCATTCTTGACAGACTGATACAGCTGCCAACTAGGATTGTCTGACTCTTCATCATCTGAAGGGTCATCGTCATCATCTGAACTATCTTCATCATCCTGGTCTTGCAGTGCTGCTGCAATGGCAGAGGCACTCTGCGTGCCACGCAGCCTTTTGCTCCTTCAGTTAAAAATAAGCAATGACAAGAATGATTATTTGTTCATTGTTATAGGAGCAAAACCCCAACACAACTGCCTTTTCTCTTTCCTTACCGAATACGTTCACTGCATTTCCCTGGGGAATTTTTGTTGTGTTCAACTTCTATTTTTTTGGTCTGAATCAATTTTCGGAGAGCTTTGGCATCCTTGTAAATTTGTGAACCAGGTTCATTGTACGTGCAAGCATTTTTGGTCAGAAGAAGGAGATCTTGCTCCAAGTCATTTAGATTTGAATATTTGTTCTTTTGAATTTTGTTTCCAATTGCTTTTAAATCAATGGGATTGGAAATAATATCATAATAGTTTGGATAATGCTGGAAAATTATTCACAGGTTAATTGAGTCTTTTAAAATTGCACACAAGTAGGTAGTTTATAAATATTGACAAAGGATATAAAACCTTTTTTGAGGGTAACAGTTGAAATGGTGGATATAAGGGACGATCATCATCAGAAGCAGACATAACTGCAGAAAACAGTTCTTCTAATTGATTAGCAATTTCATCATCAGGGCTATTGGAGCTCTCAGAAGTATCATCTATTTCTTCCTTGATTATTCGGCGCTAACAAAGAAGAATATGTAAAGATACAATTAGGAAACAGCACAATTTTGAAGTTGTACAATAAATTAGCCTCATTTAGGAAGATCAGTAAACTTGAAAACTTACAGGCCTACCCCTATTTCTGAAAGAATCTAAATCACCATCAGTCTTAAGCTGATCTTTCACTGAGCAGAACAAGTCCCATAAATCAACAGCATCTTTATATTCCTGAGAAGTACGCTGCAGGTGAAAATGTTATGGTTTGTTAAATGGTCTCAATTTTTTTCAAATAAACACAGGATTAAGTGTAAAGAAAATTACCTTATAAAAAGCCTTCGCATTATTCACCATCAGTTCAACATCGACAGTCATGTCGTCAACATCTTCATATTCATCAGTCTTAATTTTTTGTTGAACTTTAATGAAATCCATTGGACTTGTGACAACCTGAAGCATTAGATAAACATTCTTGTATATGAAGCAATAAAGTAAATGCAAAAAGATAAACTTTAAATGAAACTGAGAAGCAATATGAGTCATCTTTACATTACATACTTCATAGTATCCTGGTTCTTGGCGGCGCTTTGGAGCACGTACAAATGCTTCACAGAGTATAGAGCCATCTTCTTTCTTGTGTGTTCTTAAGATATCATACACTTGTTGACACTGTTCACTCTGGAAAAGCAGAATAAGGAAATAAGGAGATTTGTAAGAGATCAATGAGGAACAAGAAGAGTCAGTCTTATAGGACATACAGGGTCAAGTTTTTTTCTCTTTCGAGCTGAAGGTTCTGGTAAAGACTGTGAATCAGACTCCCCACACTCAGACTCGCCATCTTGACGACTGCTAGTGACAGATGACGTACGCCGTCTTTTGCTCATGCCTTCTAAAAATTGAGAAAGAATCAAGTTATAACTCAGTGATGTCATACACATGAAACTACAGGTATGTCATTGTAAAGAATATCATCAAATCAATCAGGCAAATTCTTTCGCTAAGCATCTAACTGAATTTTGAAAAACAAACAAGTTGAACCATCAAAGAGATTCATAAGGATATTATTTGAACAGTCTGAAATAATGATGTATAGATAGAGAGGTCAGCCTATCAATAAAACCAAAACGGACAAGAGAAATTTCAACATCATGTTGGGAAACATTAGAAAAAGAAGTTATCATGCACAGACTAGATTTTTAAAATCCCTGCAGCAGAAAATAATGGAACTATCCGTCAAAATTACATTAGATAACCTACAATTCATAAGGAGGTCACACAAGAACATATATTTTTCTCCACATAAACTACTCAAAACCATGACAAACTGATAACACAAAAACAAACACACACTCGTGAAATCAACCTAGTAATTGAGTAAGTCCGCTAGTTTAATTGAATGACAACAACATTGTAAAAGTATTCAAACAGATAATAATGAACAGCCCATTCAAAGTATACATGTCAAACAATCGTAAACAAAACCAAAAAGTTAAGCTAGCACAGAATGGCAATTTACAACACGCCTAGTCACAAATGTAAGTCCCTTTTGCACACAAAATCACAAGAAAAACACCATAAACAGGACCAGCTAACCTATGGGGCATTGGAGCAACTCCTCATTATCCATCCCGGCGAGTGAAGACAAGACCGTCGCCAGTCTTTTAAAGTGCCACAATCACAACGTTTAAGTTTTAGACCACAGACCACACACTTACGCCTGGGACTACGAAGGATCCTAGGTATAGTTTATCAACACAAATTGCCGCCGATTGACAATGTTTATGACATTGCGTTCGGCGGTACGCGGACTTTGCCGACGTTCAGCGCATTTTCAATGAATTGCAGCGAGAGCGTGAGCAGAAACAATTCGTACCTGCAAATTCTTAATACACCAGCCCTCACAAAACTCAACCTCTCCCTAAATTGGCATATAAAACTTGCAAAAATGTAAAACTCCGACAGCCATAAGCGACAAATAAGATTGGGTAACAGCCAAACCGAAGCCAAGATTAATTTTTGTTTAGCTGCGCGTTCTTGTTCTTCTTGTGAAGGGCGGAGGGGTGCGTTCATTGATGCCAGCGTTTCTTTGGTCACGATCCTGGTCCTGGTGGTCAATGACACACCATTTACACTTTACTCATGTTTTAAATTTAAAAATGATAAAAAGCTGCCACCACGCAGAAAAGAGTATGAAATATGTGAATTAAGTTTTGATGTCAGATGTCAGCCTCGATACAGAGTAACATGTACGATAAATGAAACGGAATGGGATTTGGGAAGCCGACTTTCTCATACAAACGGAAAAGTGTAGTCTCTCGTCGTATTAGTGTCATTGATGTTCGGCAATTGAAAGAAAGGGGAAACCCACAAGCACAGATGGGCTTGCTTAAGAGTGAAAGGGTAAGGAGGCAAAATAAATCTGTTTGCAAATTTTCTTACAATAAATGTCCTTACTATCATTTAAATAATACAAGAAGAGAAACAACACAGAATTTTTTTAAAAAAATTATTTTAGGGAAATATTGATGTTCAAAATTAATGATCTCTTTCTTCTGGTGGTCGATATTGTAGATCCAACGCTTTGAAAATAGAATCTTCAGTCGGAGTTGGTATAATGTATCCACTATTCAAAACCTTGTGGCCCTGCAAAAGACTGTAACATTAATTTAAACAATCTTATGACGGAGAGAGGACTATTTAGAACCCCAAGCCAACAACCTACCTCACGAACGATACCTCCATGGAGGCTGTGCTCTGAGAGGCTCATTCCTTTCTTGGCAGCCAGAAGCCGGGCTGATCGATTAAACAAGGCAGAGCCAGTGTAGTGCATCAAGGCTGTTGCTTCTTCTGACTTTGGGACCACAAAAATATCCAAGCGTCTGTGCTATAGACCAAACAGAAAAAGCAGCTAATAATTTTTGAAATCTGGATTGTAATTACCATGGATCATATCGTAGTGTTACACACACCTTTTTTCCCTCACCAGGAAGACAACATACTCCTAAATATTTTCGTTGATTCCCTTCCTTTTCTAAGCTTACTAAATCATCAGTTATTAAACCTGTGGTGAAACCAAACAATTAAATGAAGCATTGTAAAAATTGTAAAGACAAGTAATTTTTGTGGGGGAATTACCAGTGATTTTTAATGATATTATCAGTTTTGAGAGTACTGCTTTGGAATCATAATGGTCTGGCTGGCAAATCATAATATCAATGTCTCCACAAGTATCTTTCCCTCTTCGATAAGAACCTACAGGAATGACTGATACTGAGGGTTCAATGGTTTTCATCGCATCAGAGACCTGCAAAAAATTCCAACATGAATTCCAATTGTGTTGTAGTACTAATAGCCAGGAAGAAGTAAATCCAGATGGTAGACTTACAATCAGTCCAACTTCCTCCACTTCACTCCTTGGAATACGCTGTAAGAAGTCTTCGTAATGCTTTAAGCCAATCTCTTGTTGCTTAGACAGAGCCACCTTGTCTCTCACATCATCTAATGTTCGACATCCCTATATATGAATAAAATCCATTTCACTTATTAGATTTTTGAACTCTTTAAATATTTCTAATGTAAACAGAAACTGGGTAAGAACAACAAGAACTATATGACTAAGAGATTCAGATTGCAGAACCTTACCACCTGGTACCAGTTCTCAGCAGTGGATGGTCCTACTCCCCAGATATTTGTAAATATTTGTAGAGAAATGGTTTTGCTATCGTTGCACACTTCTGACACCTTCATTAACGATCCTGTTTCTAAAATTTCCCAAACCTTTGCAGCAATTTTATCCCCCACACCAGGCAGTGCTACAGCATCCTACAATGACAGATAGGTGAGTTGTTGTTATTAAGAAATAAGAAAGAAATTACAGAATAAAATTCTACACTCACTTCATAGCAGGAAAGGACTTTCCCACACCTCTTAATGGCACTTATGGCTTTTGTGTAGCCATGTGACCGCCAAGTGTCACCTTTAATGCGAAAAGCATCAGCCAGTTTCTGTAGTTCTTGAATAATGAGTTCATTCCCTCCTTCAACTTTTGTAGGCAAAGACGAACTTTGGGAACAGGCAAATTTCTGAAATTCAGAGGCATTAATAAGAGGGCAAATCTATAGCACAGTCCAATATTTGGTACGGTTTTACTCTTACATCTTCCTGAATAGGTTTATTAGAAGTTTGTTGAGTGGTTGACTCACTGCTGGATTTAGCTCTCTTAGATGGCAAGCACCCATCTTTGGATAGTTTTGGAGGATGGAATTGATAATCTTCAAATGGTAATAACATTTTCATTTTAATGCAATCACTTAGCCACCGAGTTCCTACAATAACCTGGAATTCCCTCTCCCTTCCTAAAGTCTTCATTTGTTTATCCAGGTTGGTTTTATCTAGTAAGAATGAATCCTCCACGATAATATGAGATGGTTCACACAAACCTCCTTTGACATCTCCTATTTGACACACTTTCCCACCCAATTTTTTAATGTGGGACTCAAAAAGTGTCAAACGCTTTTTCCCAATGAGGGCTGGCATAATCAATACTTGGATGTCTTTGAACATGCTTGAGGGCTCAGAATTATCAAAAGAATTCAGCTGATTACTCATTTTTCAGTCTTAACGTATGGGAAGGATGTGAACATAAAATCAAGTTAGCGCCTCTAATTGCCTTGGTAAAAAGATATTTTTATAAGTGCTACATCAGTTGTCATTAACATTTGGTAAATCAGACTCAAATTTTTAATTTAATACTATTAATCCTCATCATCAATCGAATCTTCACTTTCAACCTCATCTAAATTTATATTTTCAATGCCAGGCTCTTCTTCAGGCCACTTGGCCTCCCATTCTGCTTGCAATCGGCTGACAAGCTCAGCTAGGAGTGCTGCATCAACATCAATATCTTCGTTTTTGCGGTCACCTCTACGTTCACTTCTTCTTAGCATATACTGGCTCAACCATTTTATGAAACCTCTTTTGATGTTCTGAAATTAGATAGAAAGAAAATATCAAGAGATTTTAAGAATTTGTTATTTTTGACATCAAATCACAATCAGAAATTAAATTTAGTATGTACATACTTTGTCAGTTTCATAATCTATAACACAAGAAATCCCTGAATCTACAATAGATATCAAGGAATACAAATCCCAAGACTCAAGTTGCATAAACTCATCAGTATGATCCAAAAGAAGATCTTTCAAAATTTTGGGCTAATGAAATGGGAGGTAATAAAATATACAAACAGACATTAATTTTAGAAATGAAAGATGGATAGATATCAACTAAGTACAATGCAAACCTTTGGATCAGCCAAGAATGTCTGCTCTACAGAAAATATTTTTTGGCAATATGCCAAACATATACACCATCTCATAGACTCAGGCACAACACATTCTAGTAGAAACGCCACATGAGCATGATGCGACTCGATTCGTAAAATTTCCATGCAGTAGTCTGCCAACTGTAAAAGAACAACCAATGAAGCCAACAAGAATACTTTCAGAAACGCATATTATCAGCAATTAAGATAAAAGTATACCCAGGATGAATTGCGAGATTCAGCATAAGTTGCTAATTGTTCCAAGCATCTCATAGCAACTGACAAGCATGACAAAAATTTTTGATCTAAAGGAAGTAGCACTAGAAAAGCAAACAATGCTTTCAAAGAGATATCAGACCCTTCAAGGTCCTTAAGCATTAGCTGGCAGTCCAATACAGTGAGAATCTGGAAATATATTCAAACATTTAAAGTTATAATGAAGTATACCCTACTCACAGTTTAGGGAAAAAGTAAACAAGACGGGAACGGAGATAGATATAAACAGAAATGATAAAAACTCACACTCTCAACATTGCAAGGAGAAATTACAGGAGATGGCTCAAGTGTAGCAATAATATCTCTTGGGTCTAAGCCTGTGATAAAGTCCTCTGGTGCAACACCTGTCAAATGATATTGTGTTTATAATATTCGCCAAAATTCAAATTATGAATCAAAGATCAAAGTACCACAACATACACACAAAAATTAAACCCAAAGGACTTAAAACTTACCCCAATTGCAAAACACTAACACAACTTCTTCATACGTCAACCTCCACAATGTATTATGCTCTATCAGCATATCACAACATTTTTGAGCAACAAGCGGATCAGAATGGCAAGAAAGTAAGAGCCACAAGTACTGCAGGAATTGTCTTTTAACATCATGACTTGAATTCTGAAGGAGAAGAATAAGGTATGAAGGAAATTTTTTATGAAGTGGAAAAGACCAAAAGAGAGTTAGTCGGAAAATACCTTCAGCTTAGATCGAATCCAAGAGAAAAATTCATCCGCATTTTCTGATGTACAAATCTGGTATTGTGAAGGAAAAATTTGTTGAGTTGTAAGATTGTCTGTAGAATGAAAGAGTCATTAAAATACTGGAAGACATTAAATTAGCAAGAAATTAAAGAAGACATGAAATACCTTGATTCAGAGATATCAAGCTTCTCTCAGACTTAAATAAATCTCTAGTGGAAGGAAGAGTTTGAATTTTTGGTTTAGGAACATATACTTCAACTGTGGCCTCTGTAAAATTAAAACTCAGTTACGATGTTGATCAAAATAAGAAAATCTTCATAACTGGAGCATGATGCAAACCTAGTGCGGGCTTATTATATTCTTCATTTAATTCAGTTATTTGCTGCCTTCTTGCTTTTCGTGCATTGTTTGCTTCAATTTCAGCATCTACATCTATCTTAGTGGGAACATAAGGCTGTAAAAAAAATAATTCTTAAAACATGATCTTCCAAAAGAGGAAAGATTTGGTACAGGAAATTTAAGGGACAATTTTTCTTTCATCAACAATTTTCTTAGAAAATGGCTTTTAGAATTGAACGAATGCATCAAAATGGGTGTAACATACTAGTATCTCACTGACACTCCCAATGGCCACATCTGGAAGTTCTTCCCCTGAGTCACTCATTTTAAAATCCTGATAAAGAAAACCAACATCAAATACTTTTGGTAGTTATCACTCCAATTTATTGTTAATTAAGTATGCACAATTGCCGCCAATTCTGTTAGGTTAAGTTATATTGAGAGACAGAGATGGTAGCTTTCTAGTTAGAATGAGTAATAAGTACAGAATGACATTAACTGAATTAATGGATATACGCGAGGTGGTTCACTGGTAATCAAACACTACACTAAAGGACTCACCTAGGATCTGGTGGTATATTAATAAATAAAATATTAATAATAGAGAACGATGTCCCGTTACATCTCTTCCACAACATGCACAAAGTGATGTAAGGGAGGGGGGAGGGGCGGGGAAAGGGGGGAATAGAATAGTGGGGGGCTCAAGGCTCAAGGCTAAGGATGTAAACAGACAGACTAGTTGGGTGAAGTTGATTCTGAGAAAGAAACTGTCGGAGAAAAGAAATGGATTACAATTTCGGAACAGTATTAAATGCTTTCGCAACCCTCAAAGAATCTCTATCAGTCAGTGACTGCTCCAATGAAAGACAGGGGAAGATAAAATGTTTTCTAGAACAAATAGCCTTGCAACCGGTGTCAGTGGGTGACTTCAAAGTAGGTTAGTTCTATAGGTTCTAGTACTGAAATTGCTCTATCTCAACAAGATTTTTTCAGAGCATAAGTTCTGTTTTAATTTTTTGTCCGGTAGGATTGGAGTGGTTCAATTGCAGAGAGCCTTTATCATTTACAAGACACTTAAAAGGCAAGATTGTTGTTTTAGACTTTTTTACATACTGTTGTATTAATTGTCTCCATATACTTCCTCATCTACGTCAACTGGAAAGGCGGTTTTCTGTTGAGGATGGAGTTGTCATTGTAAGGTCCAAATGTTATATCCATTGCTTGCATGGTTTTACCTCTGCTTAATCAACGCTCTCATATTTTCAACCAGATAGGTGTTCATAGTGCCAAGTTTGACAATGAAAAAGATTCAGGAAACATATCAGCTGCATTGAAGAGATATGATATTTCCCATCCCGT
>NW_026267390.1:18498-24126 GCF_000697945.3 Frankliniella occidentalis | reverse complement strand
GTTGTTCACATATGTGACTTTCTACTTTTAGGTCCAAATGGCCAGCCTCTATTTCAGTTGGTAGGGGAGTTTGAGGAAAACGAATTATTTGAACTAATAACTGTAGCTGTAGATTATTTTGGTCTTCGTGGGGATCTGTCTCCTCATCATTTACCACCAGCGACTGCAACATCTATTATCAAAGGACCTTTACTTTTCCCTGGGAAAGTAGCAAGTGTCGTTCAAGATAATGGATCAGAAATTATTGCCATAGCAAACTCTGGTTTGCACACTGTGATAATTGCTTCAGCTGAGGGAATAGTGAAGGTTATTATAAATCAATTATCGCCAAGAATTGTGATTAACTTTTGACTGCTTGAATTTTAAGTTTGTCTGTATCCTTTACAGTATGTTATTGGCTGCCCTGGGGAACCTGGATTCGTTGATGGGAATTTTAAAGTTACACGCTTTAATTCCCCACAAGGGCTGGCGTTCTCCTCTTGTGACTTGCTATATGTGGCAGATACAGATAATCATGCCATCCGAAAGGCAAGTTGCTTTGTGTCTCTTTTACTTTTTCTACAGGAAACTTGAATTCTAAAAATCACTTTTATTTAAGGTGGACCTCAAAAGGCAATGTGTGCTAACAATTGCTGGCAATGGTCTGCAAGCATCTGACAGTGTGGGTGGCAGTAGCGGTGCTGCTCAGAGTTTATCCTCTCCATGGGATATTTGTTTCATTCAAAGGAAAGTACTGGCTACTCCCAAACATCCACAACCATTTTTGTGTATCTGCCCCCCTGCCCCTCCTGGTTATAAGGGTCAAGAAAAACTAACTGACACAGACACAAGTCAACCCCCACCGCCTCCACCAACACCTGTCTTCTCTCCGCCACCACCACCTCCTCTTCTCCCTGCCTCTTTAGTCCTTCCCCCTCCTCCTCCTCTTCCTCTTCTTCCTCTATCATCATCTACCTTAAACTCTGCTTTTCAACCACCACCCCTACCTGTAACATTCTCTGCCTCAGAAAACAGAACGGAAGATCAATTTGTCAATCAGGAAATCCTTGCAATTGCAATGGCTGGGTCACATCAGATCTGGATGTACTTTTTTCAAGATGCATTGTGGTGGGGTAAAGAGTATGTTTTGCCTGACATACCTCAGTTATACTTCCATTAAAAAGTAATCAACAATGAATGAACTAAGTTGCATACATCAATCTCTTCAAGGTTTTTCTCTGCTGGAACCTGTACTAATGTCGCAGGTTCAGGGAATGAAGCTAATCGTAACAATGCATATCCTCGATCAGCTTCCTTTGCCCAACCTTCTGGGCTGTCCTACTGCTCAAACTCAGATGAACTCTTCATTGCTGATAGTGAAAGCTCAAGTGTCAGATCCATCAATTTGAAAACTGGAAAAGTATCAGCGGTTGTTGGTGGAAGCAAAACACCTGATGTAAGACTATAGATTCTGCTATGATCTTCATTATCTCTAGTTATTATCTGCTCACTGATAAATATCTTTCTCACTCTTTTCCAGGATTTGTTTTCATTTGGAGATGTGGATGGAGTTGGCTATGATGCAAAGCTTCAACATCCTCTGGGTGTGACATGGCATGAGAAAAGTGAAAGTCTCTTTGTTGCTGATAGTTACAACCACAAAATTAAAAAAATTAAATTGGGAGCAATGACCTGCTGTTCGTACTTGGGAAATGGCCACACTGGAGACTTAGCCTTGGTCTGTCTGCCCTAGATAAAATAGGATCAAGTAATTAATGCGTGAAACTAGACCTATTCCGATGACACATAGTTCTTCTCTCTTCCTTTAGTTCAATGAACCTGGAGGACTTTGTGTTAGTGCCGATGGAAGCAAGCTCTATGTGGCAGATACCAATAATCACTGTGTCAAAGTGATTAGTCTCCATACATCCTCTGTTGCAGAAGTGTGTTTTGCATCTACATTTTTAAATGCCTTTTGTCTAAGTTACATTTAGCTGCCATTTAACTACCTCTTTTCTTTTCCCCTCCAATGCTTTATCAGTTAAAACTGCAATCTGATGAACAGCCTCCTGAAAGCCCCTTGTTATCTTCTGTAGTTATTCCTTTACGAGTCAAATTCAGTGGGAGAATAATTCTCTACACAGGCATAATATTGCCAGAAGGTATTAAACTCACAGAAGGTGCCCCTCAGCGCTGGAAACTTCAACTACCTGGTAAGCCCTTGACATCCTCCTGTTAAACAACTTGAGTTTCTATTACACCTCTATCAGGACTGAATGTTTACCGTTTTTTCTAACAGACAAGAATTGGAAAACAGAGTTTTTAAGTGGAACATTTGACCAAAGTATCAGTCAAACATTATGCATATCAGCACCAACATTACCCTATTCTGGAGAGCCGAATGACATTTCTCTCTCATCTAAGTTATTCTTGTGTGCGGATGGAGCCTGCAAAGCTGTTAGCTCTTCTTTGACATTTTCTGTGGTTTGTAGCAGTGATGCATCTGAAGAAGTCAAGTGTGAAGCTATGTTTACTGTCTAATAAGTAACCCTGTAATATTCTACATTTATTTTCCAACTAATAAATCTAATTGCTAACTCCAATGAAGCCTTAATTCTTAGTTATACAATCCTCATGAAGGTTTATGTTTTGAACTTGGAGACATTATGCAGGGTAAAGGGAAAGAAAGGATGTAACAGTTTACTTCAGTCAAATAATTTATTCAACAGTCCTTGAAGCTTTGAAATACTGGCACATGAATTGGCAGCTTGCGTCAGAGATAAAACTTGAAACATGCACCAGGAGGCCTGTGATGGAATGTTTAGTATTCCTCAGCGCCCTCACCCTCTCCCTCAACGGAGTCCATGCCGACCTCTTCGTAATCTTTTTCAAGGGCAGCCAAGTCCTCACGGGCTTCGGAGAATTCTCCTTCTTCCATTCCCTCACCAACGTACCAGTGAACAAATGCACGCTTTGCATACATCAGATCAAATTTGTGATCCAGACGAGCCCACGCCTCAGCAATAGCTGTGGTGTTGGACAACATGCACACAGCACGCTGTACCTTAGCAAGGTCTCCACCTGGGACAACAGTTGGGGGCTGGTAGTTGATGCCAACCTTGAAACCAGTAGGGCACCAGTCAACAAACTGGATTGTACGCTTGGTCTTGATGGTGGCAATGGCAGCATTGACATCCTTGGGCACAACATCACCACGGTACAACATGCAGCAGGCCATGTACTTTCCGTGACGAGGGTCACACTTCACCATCTGGTTGGCAGGCTCAAAGCAGGCGTTGGTAATTTCAGCAACAGAGAGCTGCTCATGGTAGGCCTTCTCAGCTGAGATGACAGGGGCATAAGTAACCAGAGGGAAGTGGATACGTGGGTAGGGCACCAAGTTGGTCTGGAACTCTGTAAGATCCACATTGAGGGCACCATCAAAGCGGAGGGAAGCCGTGATGGAAGACACAATCTGTCCAATAAGACGGTTGAGGTTGGTGTAGGTAGGGCGCTCAATGTCCAAGTTACGGCGGCAGATGTCATAGATAGCTTCGTTGTCAACCATGAAGGCGCAGTCAGAGTGCTCCAGGGTGGTGTGAGTGGTCAGGATGCTGTTGTAGGGCTCAACAACGGCGGTCGAAACCTGGGGTGCAGGGTAGATGGCGAATTCGAGTTTGGACTTCTTGCCGTAGTCCACAGAAAGACGCTCCATGAGGAGGGAGGTGAAGCCGGAGCCAGTGCCCCCACCGAAAGAGTGGAAGATCAGGAAGCCTTGAAGACCTGTGCACTGGTCAGCCAACTTGCGGATGCGGTCCAATACAAGGTCGACAATTTCCTTGCCAATGGTGTAGTGACCACGAGCATAGTTGTTAGCAGCATCCTCCTTGCCGGTGATAAGCTGCTCAGGGTGGAAGAGCTGGCGGTAGGTACCAGTGCGGACCTCATCTGAGGGAGAGAAAAAAAAAAAAAAAAATCAGAATTGTGCAGAGCATACACCACTAGCAGGATCCAAGTACAAAAGTCGGGTACTCACCAACTACAGTGGGTTCCAGGTCAACAAAGACAGCCCTGGGGACGTGTTTGCCAGCGCCCGTTTCGCTGAAGAATGTGTTAAACGAATCATCGCCTCCTCCAATTGTCTTGTCTGATGGCATCTGCCCGTCAGGCTGAATACCATGTTCCAGGCAGTAAAGCTCCCAGCAGGCGTTACCGATCTGGACGCCAGCCTGGCCCACATGAACGGAGATGCACTCACGCTGTTAACAAAACAAACAAGGTGAGTTAAAAGACAGGTAACAAGCGCTGCACTATGGATAACACATTGAGCTCCAAGTATTCTTAGAGGTAATTAACTAGAGAAAGTTGTTACATCTAGACTTATCAATTAACTTTAAGCGGGGGTGGGACATCATGTTATTGGGACCCACTAACTTAAATATATATTGCAGACATTTGAAAACAATCTCATTGAAAGGTGGGCATCTAATGTCTTTTCCAGAGCAGATATTATTGGCACATACATGAATGCAAAATTGAAATAGTGCAAATGTTTAAGATACATGGGCACAATCGACACCCCAGCCAAACTACCTAGATTCCGGTACGAAAAGAAAAGTGCATCAGTAGCTAGGCTACGTGCGTTCTGAACTTGCAGTTCGAGTCAGCACGACCCTCCAAAGATGTGTTGTATTAAAATGGGGACTAAAAGATGCTACTCTTCCAACTAGAAGATAGTTGAGAGCCACGCCCTGCCCGGCGCTGCCACCCGGCGCGCGCGTCACCACCGCCACCGGCCGCCATGGCTGACGGAGGCGCAGGGTGCGGCACCGCAAACGCAAGGAACGTCTAGAGGCACCACGGCACTCCTTCACGGAGAAGGTCACACAAACACGCGAAATGTCTCTTTAGACCACTGGAATTTCGAGCGCCCAACGTTAAATTCTCCACAACGAAGACCAAAACGGCACCTGCGGTTGGGACACGTCATGGCCTAGCCACTCGACCGCACCCGCACGAACAAGCCGTTACCCGCACTCCGGAACAAACGAGCGAACAAGCACAACACCAAACAGTAATCAGGTACTCACCATTTTGAGAAGGAGTTGAGATTAATTTAAAAGAAGAGGGAGAGGGTGTTCACGACAAAGGTTGCCGTTCGTCGAAGCGGTTAGGATGCTTCTTCAAACTGACTGTGCCGGGAAAGCGGGTGCGGCCCCTTTATATAACCTCGCCTCGGCACCTCATTGGTCGGCGCGCGCACCAACCGCCGCCTCCCCACCCCACTCGGCTCCTATTGGCCAGTTTGAACGCGACGCTAACGCGCTTCGCTCGATATTTTTGCGTACTTGCTGCCTTTTTACGAAGGAACCAGGGCCTTTCTGTCGTTTAACAATAGATTCTGCCGTTTTCTGAGGCATTTGCCCGATTTCCAGCCTCGCATTAACGCTGGAACAAGAACTCGCGCCACATGTTACTTAGTATTTCGCTCACCAGAGGTCATTGCCAGCGTCGCGTCATAGTGCGCTTGCGTATAATGTATCCCGATGCTGTGGTGCCAGTTGCCAGTTGTATAGCACAAAGGCGAGCACAGGCAGTGAGTGTCCTGAGGAAGGGACCCGTATCGGATAAACCTATATCTCTGCACAC
>NW_026267390.1:15964-18098 GCF_000697945.3 Frankliniella occidentalis | reverse complement strand
ACCAATAGGCTAGGGGAGTCCGCTCGCCCCGCAAGGCAACCGCACCTGACGTTTGTCCTCTTCTATTCTACACATTAGTCCGTCTCGCAGACTGTCCCCGCGACCCGCGGCCACCGGCGTTGGTGGCCGCGGGCCCCGCCCCCGCCCTCCTCTCCTCCATGCTACGCCGCTACGCCCCCCTAAAGGCCCCCCGGTGCCTCTTGCTCGGTGCCCACACAGCCGCAGCGGATGTGCCACTCCCACTCCTTACAGGCAATCATCAAAGGCGAATGGAGTATCGCACGGTATTGCAGGCAGGATCCGATAAACCAGGTGCTTGCAGCCAACTTTGAATTTAAAATCACTCTATGACCGATGGTAGAGCTCGAGAGTCTGCGCTGCGGACTGCTGGCTCCTGGAGCTATGCTATGCAGTCACTTTCTCCGCGGGCCAGCCAGCCCTGCTCCACCTGGAGGCTCCAGGCCCCGTTCCAGGCGCGCTGGATGCGAGCGCTCGCCAGTGTTCCTTTCACAGCGTTCGAACAGAACGCCGTATGCTTTCTCCAGCAGACCGCTTACTTCGACCAACTTTATTAACACCTCGAGTCCCCCTGGGCACGCGGTGTACCGGGTGATTCAGAGAAGACGCAGTCGCGGACGGGTTTGCCTGCCAAAGGGGCCATGGCGCCTTACGGGCAGAGTAGGCAAACCCGGGCGCACCTGCGTCTCTGAATCACCCGGTACTGCGGACGCCACTCTGGTCGAGCTCTATTTGGGTACTCCTACTGTAAACGGGAGAAAGAGTGTAAATTTTGAAGAGAGAATCAATTAATTTTTTAAAGAAATGGGTTGTGGTACAATCGATTAACGACATAGTGGCCTCCTTGGGGTCATGCTTCGCTGAAAAACGCCATCCCGCGTAAAGTGCCTCGTCGAAGAACGGGTTAGAACGGTTAAACGATATGGGAGCCCCACCAGGTGCAACCGCTCTTGTGCTCTTGTGGCGAGAACGTCACCCTCGAAACACGCGGACTACTGCTGCAGCGACGGCTTTGCACGGCGTGCTGCATCGGCAAAACCTCTTTCAGATCGTTTGACTAACATTGAGAAAAGCTGCTCGCCGGAAAGACGGCAGACTGTCTGGCGAAGCCTCCCAACCAGCGGCCTGCTGGCCTGCAACGTGGGCGACGCGTCGGCAGGGCGCGGCTCGCCTTCAGGCCCGCCTGGCGTCGTGGCGCTGCCCACTCGCGTCGCGCCCATCGGGGGCCCACACCGGGCCCACACGCCACTCCGGGGCCGCGGCCGGGCCGGGCCGGGCCCACGGGCCTCAGGACGATAGCCTTCACAGGGGCGAGGGCGTAGCCTGGGCGTAGCCTGGGCGTACCTCGCACCAGCGCAGACCGCGGTAGTATACATATGCCGGGTGTATAAGAGATCATAGCCGGAGTTGTGGGATTGCACCCCCCCCCCCCCCTTCTGGTCCGCAGGGGCCGTGGCGCCTCGCGGGCAGTAGGGGGAAGGCAAACCCGCAACACCGCGGCGCCCACTCCGTCCACTCTGATACACCAGGTAGAGCACGAACATCGGGTATGTACCAGGAGGTAGCTGACTCACGCCACGCACTGTCGCAGTTGTGTACCCTACCGGGTGTTGCATAAAAAAGGCACAGCTTCGGGCGGGTTTGCCTACCCAAGGGGCTATGGCGCCTTACGGGCAGAGCGGATAGGCAAACCCGCTCGCACCTGTGTCTTTCTTGCAACACCCGGTACTGTGCCGCATGCACGTTTGCGGGCAGGTTGTCTACTCGCACGGGGCCATAAGGCCATATCAGTGGGCATACCCGCCCGCACCCGGGCGGCGCGAGTCAGCCACCTGGGTAGTGTACTAAGGTTCATCGGACCTGGCTCGAGAGGAAGGAACCCCCAACTTTTACGAAGCGGAACCAAACTCCCAGCTCCAGTCCACCTCGGTGCTAATCGCATTAAAGTACCGGGGAACTGGGGTGGCCCACCCAAGGCCCCGCAGCTGTTTGGCTCAGGGGCCTGGACCAGGAGTGCGCACAGCACACGTGAATTCTGCCTGCCACAATTTTCTTCTATCCCAGGTGAACGCGACTTCTATCCGGCAACGCCGCTCCCGACTCGAGCCTCCCCCCC
>NW_026267390.1:13296-15254 GCF_000697945.3 Frankliniella occidentalis | reverse complement strand
CAAAATCGGTTTTGTGGAAGTTCCCGAGTGCAGCCCCCCCCCCCCCATGTGCTGCGTTCAATGCCCCGCTCAGGGCTCAGGCCCGTTTTCCCGTTCTCCCCCCTCTCCCCATTCCCTTCCGCTTCGTGCTCCGACGTACTAATAATATAGACCCCTACCCTTTGGGCTGGGCTCCCCCTGGGCTCCCCTACCAAGCCAACCACGCCTGGTAGCGCCAGCCTCCATGGGCCGGGGGGAACACGCGCCCGGTGGCGTAGCACTGGCGTAGCACCGGCGTAGCACTGGGAAAAAAAATTTTCCTGCTGGAAACTAGAGACGGTTGTTTAATGCGTCCTTCTTTGTTCCTGGCACATAAAAGTTGGTCCCCGCCACTGAAATTACTGTGCGGGGCAACAAAATTTTGAAGCTCGTCCACAAAACTTTGGTATGCGCAGGACAAAACTGTATAGTGCGACCAATCTTTCGGTCTCGGCACAAAATGTTTAGTGCTCAAGACAAACACTATTTCTCAGTGTGTATCAAGGCAGAGGCTCTTTTACATCTTTTAAATTTCGGAATTCTACGGCTGTTTGCGACCTGAACAACTGACCGTTGTTTCTAAGCGTAGCCCAGCGCGGCCAATGTGGCGTCTGAGCCTCTGGCGAGAGCACGGCCGAGGAGGGCGTAACTGCTACCCCGCCCCCGCTCCCCGTTTGCTAAACCTTCGCAGTGGGCCCGGGCCCCTCCAGCGGCCGCGTCGCCGCGCCGCACGCTGTGGAGGCGGCGAGCGGCGAGGGCGAGGCTGTCCCGAAAAATGAACAGAGTGACATCATATCTGCCGCGTGTTGACAGGAATCATTTTTGTGACTGCTGCAATTTGTTACCGGCGAGTTTAGTACAGTAGTACTGCAGTTTACACTGTAGAGGTGTTGTGTTGGACTGGAAATTTGAATTTTGTAAAGTGTTAACAGTAAATTTGGGCACTTGAAAGTGTCCGAAGCTTCATGGCCAACCCGGAAAGTGGATACTGCCGGAACCGGCCGGAACCGAATAGGGAGGGACCCAGAAGGACATGGGACGACTCGAACCGGGGACGAGGTTACTCTGGGCGAGTGGTCCTGAATCCTGTAAGCAAATCTCAGTAAAATTCTCTCGGATCGCGAAGGAGCTGCCCGTTGCCGGGCTTTAATGCGAACACCGTTCACCCTTCCCTTGCTCTTGGTCAGGGTAGTGTCGGTCTGCCCTTTAAATAAAAGCGAGGACGACGTCGGATTGTGGTCTCTGGGATAAAACCAAGTTGGCCGAATAAAGTCCTCACGCCGGGCCTAGTGGCGTCGGGCGCCAGCCCTGTGACTCAGACGAGAGGGGGGTCGATACCACCCCTGTAGCCTTGGGGTGGAACGCGTGACTCACCCGTTTTAGTGGCTGCACCCGGACGGAACAGGGACGACGAAGTGAGAGAAGCAGCGGGGACAGACATCAAAGTACCCAATAATGCAAACAATTGTGAGCGAGTGCTTTGTTTCAAATAAATTATTGTATTCCTGAGACATTTATCGATTATTTTTAGTGTGCTGAGAAGTTGCACTAAAGTGTTACGAAATAACTGACCGGCCCGCCGGTAACGGGACAGTCCACCCCCAAAAGTAAACTCAAATGTATACGGGCGCAAATGCGTTCCTCAAGAGGCTCAAGTGGGGGTTGGCCGGCTCATTCCGAGTGAGAATAGACGGTTCCCGCTGCGCCTATTTCAAGAAGAATTAAGGAAATCGTCACCGGAAACAGTTCTTAAATGACGGTAAAAATTAGTACAAATGAACCTTCATAGTTACAATGGACTTCCTCGAGGTCATTTATGTGAAACAGTACTGCTAAATTGCACGTGGATTCAACGTCGAGTCGACGTCAAAATATCGAAAAGATGTGGATTTGGGGGACAAAGTGACGATAATTCGACAGTTTAGACATTGAGTCGACCA
>NW_026267390.1:11191-13246 GCF_000697945.3 Frankliniella occidentalis | reverse complement strand
AAACAATTGTGAGAGTGCTTTGTTTCAAATAAATTATTGTATTCCTGAGAAATTTATCGATTATTTTTAGTGTGCTGAGAAGTTGCACTAAAGTGGTACGAAATAACTGACCGGCCGGCCGGTAACGAGACAGTCCACCCCCAAAAGTAAACTCAAATGTATACGGGCGCAAATGCGTTCCTCAAGAGGCTCAAGTCGGCTCAAGTGGGGGTCGGCCGGCTTATTCCGAGTGAGAATAGACGGTTCCCGCTGTGCCTATTTCAAGAAGAATTAAGGAAATCGTCACCGAAAACAGTTCTTAAATGACGGTAGAAACTAGTACAAATGAACCTCCATAGTTACAATGGACTTCCTCGAGGTCATTTATGTGAAACAGTTACTGCTAAATTGCACGCGGATTCAACGTCGAGTCGACGTCAAAATATCGAAAAGATGTGGATTTGGGGGACAAAGTGACGATAATTCGACAGTTTAGACATTGAGTCGACCAGAATCGAAATCGTATTGACGTTCCAGAAAACTTGTTTCTCACAGGGATTATGACCCCGCGCGGCGCGCGGCGCAAAGCAAATGCTGTAAACTCCAGCAGAGCGATATGACAGGAGACCAGGCGCGGATTAAGGGGGGCGATGCACCGTCGTTTGCCTACTTACCGGGGTTTTGTGACTCATATTGCCTACCTTTTAGGCGGCTCACTAGGGACGATTGGGGGCGATCGCCCCCCGCCCCCCTTAATCCGCGCCTGCAGGAGACTGCCAACTGCCACTGGGCTTATTGACATGGATCGGCGGGAACGGACGTAAACGGACGGAAAGCCTTCTCCCACAGCCTCCTAAAATTTAGCAAGACAGATCTTTATCAAACGTGAATCGGCTTATAAAAACTAGAATTGGAACTTCAATTATCAATCTTGATCAAGACTGGATAACAAGAGCCGGTAATGTTTATCAAAAAGGGAAACTTTTATCTTCGGGTAGAGACAGCCACTGGGAACTGTCTTAAAATAAAGCAATTAGTCAGTGACTGCTTAAACGCTCATTGCACATTACCTTCATTCGTTGACTGTTTTTGCCGCCGATATCCCGTACGCCGTCAGTCTCTCTTGCACGTGGTGTATCAAAAGCGTCGATATCCCGAGCGACTTCTCCGTTTGGTTGGAGTATCCCCTCTGCTGCGACACTACTCCGCACTCCGGCTCGGGAGACTGACGTCGCAAGGGCGGGGCGGGGGTGCGGGGCACTGACTGCACCGCCTGGCCGGCGGGGTGGGTTGCGGCGGTTGCGCGCCAAGTCACTCTCAGACCTGTACTGATTTATTTATTAGTAGCTTAGAAAGGTTTTTATGCAGCAAGATTACTACAGTTTTCATGACTAATTTGTTACTTATTCTGTATATCGCTGTAAGTAAGTACCTCACTGATGATAAAAGAAGAAATTGTCAGTAGTTAAAAAATAAATTGTTTCGTATTACTACTAATGAAAGCAGTTGTCAGTATCTTATAAAGGTTTTTGCGCAGCAGGAATACTGACAAAAGGTGAAAAAATCAGTTACAGGATGAGAGTGGCGACGTGCCACAAGGCAGGCTCGTGGCTCGCGCTAGAGGGCTGGGGCTGGACAACTTATATTGGCAGAAAGATTTCAGCCCGCGCCAGAAAGGCAGGAGGCAGCCCTACCCGAGCTGAGCTGCAGCCCGAAAGCGCACCATGTGGCTCGGGCGGGCCGGGGGTGGCCTAGCGCGAGGACACTCAATTAGCTCCTGCGAGCGGACAGTATTAATTTTGTTCTCCCTGGAGCTGGACTGTCTCGTTACCGGCCGGCTACCTGTTTTTAGCAGATTGTTTTAATCGCCGGTATGAAACAAACAAACAGTAAGCCGCACTGATCCAGTCGGTTGGGGTTGCTCCGGAGCCCCTGTCGGAGTAGGCATAGGCAGACCCGCGGTGCTTATCTGTTGTGCAGTGGTGCCTACCCTCGTTGCTGATAGGCGCTAGGACCGAAGAAGGCCAGTGTGCCAGAAATGGACGACAGGGAGTACGAAAAACAAACAATTTGTTT
>NW_026267390.1:6798-7247 GCF_000697945.3 Frankliniella occidentalis | reverse complement strand
TTTAGTTGTAGTACACTTGTAAGTGTGCAACTCCTCTGTTGAACACTTCCCTCACAGTAAGCACCCGATCTAGTAAAGTATACAACAAGAGAGTTGAACACTTACAAGTGCACAAATACCGAGTTGAACACTTGCAAGTGTACTGAATTGAACACTTGCAAGTATTGAACTTGTGGTTGCACACTTGAGGGTGTTGAGCAGTTGCACACTTGGTTTATCAGTGCAGCCGGGATATCGTGGGCATGTCCACAGTATGGTCAGCTCGCCGTCAGCGTGTTGACGGTGCACTTTATTTGGCAGGTCACGCCCGCTGCGCTGCGCGGCTGCCCTCGACTTGAGCCGGACTGTCGCGTATGATGCAACAACAACGCCGTATTGACAGTGCGACCCACGCCACCACCTCGCCACGCCGAACTTAGGGGCGCACGTGGCACTGACATTTCTATATT
>NW_026267390.1:3275-4627 GCF_000697945.3 Frankliniella occidentalis | reverse complement strand
AGTAAAACAAATGTAGAAACTTATACACCAAGAGATGTGCAGTTTCAAATATGCAAAGTGTATAACTTCATGGTGGCGAACTGAACTAGACGTCAATGAGGATGGCGACAGCCACTTTCGTCCGCCAGGATCGCTACTGACACTTTTCTCTTAGCGCGCAACCGGTCGAGCGGAGCGTTGTGTGAGCATACACTAACATTGCCTTCTTGGGTGCTTCATTTAAGCAAAGTACGTCGACCCTTATACATCAAAATTAGGTGGGTGAAAGTAAGAGGACTAGAACGGTTTAGACCTGTATGTCATTGAATGCGTTGTACTCGATCAGGGTCGTTTGGCAAAATGGGCTGTTTTCCGAGAACACAACAGCTCTTTCAACCCGTACCGAAACCGACCATCGTGCGCAGCTGAGCCCCTTAACCAGTCAGCAAGTATTATTTTGTGCTACAGTAATATGGGCCCGCTAATAACGTTTAGCACCGATCTGATTTTTTTTCTTTTCCGCGTGCTTCTGTTTTGTTGGCGGTACATATGTAGTCGCGGGTGCGACAATTTGCTCGGGATTAACGTGCCCCTCGACTAGGAAGCACAGGCCGCCCCGCCCCGCCCCGCCCCGCCGCGCTGGAGTGGCGGCTCGGCTCGTCGAGGCCCTCCTCGCGCCGTAAAGTTGCAGCCCACATTGTGCTTCGGCGACAGAGTGGCACACGAGCAGCAGACGGGGCGGGGCTGCGCAGGGCCGGCGGGGCGCACCAGCCTCACTACTCGGGCAGGATGGTGCGGGTGGCCGAGGAAGGGAGGAGCAGGGCGGAGACGGCACGGTGGGAGGCAGTCGCAGGAATAGAGAAACTCCGCGACGACCTTTTCTGCGTAGGCGGTGCATGCAGGCGCGGCACGGCGCCCAACCCCTACCTTACCTTAACCCTGCCCCTATACGGTTCACAACAACGCCTCTGCTCCCGGTCCCCGGGCCAGAGAGCCTCTCTGAAATAGGCATCCTTTCTGGCACACTGAAAAATCAAGGTTGCACCCAGTAAACACCTCGTTGAACACCTCCAAATGTTAAGTACGGTATGTTCGGACGGCGTGGTGATTTTCATTGCGTGTCCTCTAGGCTGGGCTCCCCCCACCCCCTTCTTACTCTCCGCACGATCACGGCGGGGGCGCAAATCGTCGTAGCATTCTGTTATCCGAAAGAGACAACAGGAACTGCGTTTTGTCTCTACTATACTCTTTGGAAGTGGATTAGAAATATGAGTATAAGGATAGGAGTGGGAGGGGAGAGAGGGAGCACAGTTACATTCATTTGACGTCACGTTGAAACGATTGTGACGGACGCGTCCCATGAATTGAATTGT
>NW_026267390.1:1058-1407 GCF_000697945.3 Frankliniella occidentalis | reverse complement strand
CCGCACTAGTCTCGATACCGCCGCGGAGGTCAACTAAATAACAAAGAGCTGAATCCAGTTAAGAGAAAAACACGGGCTGCGGGCGAGCCGCGCTCAGGTCCCGATCCTGCGGCGCCCATGGCTATATGGGTATAGAGACCCAATACAACACTATGGAAAAAACTAATGTGACATGTGTCACATCCCTAAGTTTGTGGTGCGACCTCCCATGTGTTCTGGCTATAACTTCTTCGCTGCTGATGTTGGTGTGACCTAAACTCTGACTAAATCTGCAGTCACACCAATTGATGCGACACATGTCACATTAATTGGTTTTTCCAGAAAGGACTCATCTCTCTCAACTGGATAC
>NW_026267390.1:0-300 GCF_000697945.3 Frankliniella occidentalis | reverse complement strand
CGCCCTGCTCTGCCCCGGATCCAGCGCCAGCGGCGTCGCGTCGCTCCAATCGCCTTCCCTTTCTTTGGCAGCCAACCTGAACCAACGCAGTCTTAGGTCCGAAGTTACTTTCACACGCCCCAAAAAAAGTGTCGATAACATAAGGTGCTTTTAGGTCCGAGTTCCACTTGCAGGCCGCATACGCAAGGCCGCGCCCACGTTCGGGCTACCAGCAGCGGGGATGTGTCTCTAACGGGCCGCCGTGCCGAGCGGGCCGCCCACCGAGTCAGCGGTAGGCAACCCGACCGCAGGGCTGGCGCG
>NW_026267389.1:347999-348516 GCF_000697945.3 Frankliniella occidentalis | reverse complement strand
AATTACCAGTAAAGTGGTAATTTACCGGTAATTTTACAAAAGTTGCTTCAAACAGATGCCCATATTTTTAGAATGTAAAATATAAGTTAAAGTTTCAATTAAATAAGTTTTGTTAACCGTCTCGGGTTCTTCTAAAATGTTTAATCTAAAGATACACGTTGGTAAGAGAGATACATATATGTACATATTATGTATACGTAATAGGAGGCTTTTCAGTTAAGATATGAACGAACGAGTTTCTCGACTCGAATTCCTTTCGTAGTGGGTACCTGTTCTTTTTCGGGCACGCTGGAGCCATTTCTGGTGTCCATCTAACCTCCAGGAGGGTCAACCCGCGTCATGATCGGGGACGGAGACATGGTCGGCGATTACGTCGCTCCTGAAAATCTGTTACTCCGGGATTTTCGGGTACACCGACACCATAGAGGTGGAAACGTACACTAAGAACCTCCCAGTACGTATTTTCAGGAACGACGGCGACAACATGAGGTCCCCGATGGCGACCCCACGAAAACAC
>NW_026267389.1:332422-347949 GCF_000697945.3 Frankliniella occidentalis | reverse complement strand
CACTAAGAACCTCCCAGTACGTATTTTCAGGAACGACGGCGACAACATGAGGTCCCCGATGGCGACCCCACGAAAACACTGAAGTGCAAACGGACACTGGGAATGGCCTAAGCGTACCCCAAAACCCGTAGATCATCGGGAGGGACGGGCGCCATCGCCAAGCACTTGTGAGGTCCCCGATGACATGCTCAGGATGCCCCTGGAGGTGTAAGCGGACACGAAAAATTGCATACCCAGAAACCCCAGGCTACCACCTACTTCGACACGAATTGGAGACTTCCGTATCTTAACCGAAAAGCCCATTTTTGTCCTTGCCTTAACACCCACACTTAGTAACTAGGTAGATGTACGCCAGACCACGTCTCGCGTAACAGGCTTCGCGATATCTCACGAAACACTGTTGCGCTGCGAATCGCCTGGCATAGATCTACCTAGGCCTGCGGCGCTGACACCCGAGTCGGTCAAAGGGCACGGTCGTTAATAGGCCTTCGGCCTCAAAAGTCACGAATTTTGTTCCTCAAGGTTTCAGTTAGATTGGTTACTCCACCGGACACCATCAAATATCTGATAGGTAACATTAAAATGTTTTGGGGTCATTTCGGTGTGAAAAACGCCCCCTGGTGCCCAAACGGTTAGAGATAGGGCCAAACGGACAAAATTTTAATCCAAAGGGTTCTACTTTGACGAGTTACCTCTAAGAAAGATGTCCAAAAAATCTTTTCTTAAAGAAATGTTTTCGGCTTTTTCCTTTTGATTTTTTTGACACGTTAATTTCTGAGCCAGAGAGCTCAAAATCAATACAGTTCTTCCTTTTTATGATACAAAGCTACAAATAAAATAAGAGTCTCCTAGCTCAAACCGTTTTCGAGTTATCGTGCGTACAGACAGACAGACGGACAGACAGATAGACAGACGCGAAACTTTTTGATCATCACTGGAGTAATAGGCTTCGCTAATCGCGCAGCCAAAAAGTAGAAAAAGGTCGACTGTAGGGTGCCAGATGTTGCTGATCCAGGGTTCTCATTAGAGGAATTAGAATATTGACAACAAATTGCATTAAACAAAGTTCACAATAAGACAATATCAGAGCGCTTAGCTGGTTCTTTACAAGAGGTGACCCCACATTTCTTCCTTGCTATGATCCCCTGCATTATGCAGGTGTTACAGAAAATATGTTCGCATGTCCTTAGCTTTGAATTGGCTTCAGGGCGCCTACATAGCCTACATAGGAGAGTGTGGTGCTTGTAGGGCCTGTCTAGGAGCAAATAAGTTCACTTGGGGCATCTTCTCCAACAACAGCCTGTCCACCAGAAGCCTGCCCTGCAGCGGAGGCCTGTCCACTTGGGGCCTGTCCCGCAGCAAAAGGCTGTCCATCAGAGGGCTGTCCCGCAGTGGGTGCCTAGTTCAGCATGGTCTGAAACAAACATACACAGTTTCAATGAGAAATTAAAAACCTAGTTGTAAAAATGTTTTCACAGCAGCTAGTAATCCCAGATGGTTTATTCTGATTGAATTTAAAGTGATAACAATATGATAAGATTAGCTTTCACTTTTCCAATAAGTTCAGGGAAAGCAGTAAGGGAAATAATGAGTTTTAATGATGAATGGCTTGTTTCACAAAAGCTGGCCTAGGGCAAATATATAGGCTCAATTGATTGGCAAAACATCCACTAGTGCTTCATATTTGCAGTTTGAGAACTTTAACGTGAAAATAAGAACTTTCTGCTCACCAGGGAAATTGAAATGTACATGACAGTGTACTCTGCGACCATCTGGATGAAGTTGCAAGTCCCTTATCCTGTTCTGAAACGCGATGCTGGTGCCAGCTGTACTGCCATTCCCTACAGCATCAACAAAACAAAAAGGCAATATAAAAGTCGTCATCAGTCAGATACTTTGAATTGAAGGACACTGCACCTGCGAAGGATACCAAGTCCAGCAAAAGCAGGGTAACTGCTTAAGGAACTTACCGTAAACAGCCACAGGGTGTAGGAAAACCATCACAGGTGGCAGACGCATAAATCATCGCACACAGATGGTCGTGAACAGCGTCAGAGGGTAGAATATTATTCTGGCGCTGGTTCATTTAACCTTCAGTTCATTTGTCCGTGACGGACAAGAAAAACCTCCGCTGGAGGCACCCATAACCACAGCCGCTGATTTAGGCTTTCCCGCGTCAGCAGAGGGAAAGTAGGTCAGCGCTGGTACACGTTTCTGTCAGCAGCACAGGCAGAACGGGTTCGGAGGTTTTTCCCATAGATAGGCCCAAAAAACCACAGAAAACCCCAAAAACCACCTGCGTGGTTAACAGTGCTCTCAGATGGCTTGTTAGTGATTGGATTTTTAAATTGAATTGATTTGGGCGCCGGGCCAGCAAAATTAAAGTATAGATCGTTTTAAACTTGAAAAGATTGATGCCAGCCATCAATGGAGCATTTTGAGCTTCTTGAGCATACGAGGAGTCGCTGACAACACAAGGTTGTGAACCAGTCGAAGGAGGAAAAAACACTCAAACAGACATCGAGGTTAAACCTCAGACTGGGTGGTAAAACAAAACCCTACACATGTCGACACTTCAATTAACACATGGATCCGCAAGAACACCATACACAAGGTAAAAATAATAGGGAAACAAAAATGCGTTACTCTGGTCACGCATAGAATCGGAAGGTCAAGAGACAGGCATGTTAACTGTTTGTAAACTCCCTCCTTTCCTTAGAAATCAATGGGGAGCATCGATGAAAGAGGCCGGAGGGAGCAGAGAGGAAGCACTTTTGAAGCAGCTTGACAAGCTGCGGGATGAGGACCCTGGGTCAGTTGTCCAAATATCGTACAATGAAGGTACAAAAGTAATTCAAAGTGTGTTTTTTCAAACTTCTAAAATGCGAGAGTCATTGGAAAAGTTTCCAGAGGTTTTCATCACGGATACAACCTACAACCTTTGTGCCACTCACAGTTTGTGAGGTTGTAGATTGTTCGGCAGGTGAAGGATTTGTGGCTATGCCCTCATCATTTCAGAGAGGAAGGATGTTCTTTTTTCTGTGCTAAGTCGACGCGTCCTAACAACAACGTTCTATCTACAGCGCGTCGTTTTCACAATGTCCTATCTACAGCGCGTCATTTTCACAGTGTCCTATCTACCAAGGGTCATTTTCACAATGTTCTATGTGCAAAAAGCGCGTTCTGAGATATGCAGAGATGAATGTTTAGAGCTCTGTATCAACTCGGCCGATGATCTTACATGGCTGGCATTGGGTGGTATTGAATCTGTAGACCTTCTAGATTCCGCCGGTGTATTTATATTTGCGTTGAGGCAATCCGGTCCTTCGCAAAATGCAAAGTTGCGACGCCGCTTAACCGTATGCTCAGTTGACTATTGTACTTTCCCCGGTCAGCTGTGACAGCCAAACCTGATAATGGAAGGAATGCATATAAAATGTAAGTAATGGCTTAAAATTAAACAACTTTTTCTGATAAATTGGTTGGTTTTTTATTCCTTTATAGAGCGTATTTCGGCTAACGGAGGAAGAAAAATAGGCAGGGGTCCGTAACTTAACGCATTAGCGTTATGCGTTAGTTATATAAATTAACGTGGAACGCATTAGCGATATGCGTTAGTTATATAACGTGACGTCGAACAATTTGCAATAAAAGTTAAAGTTTTGGGTCGTCAAAAATTATTCTGGTGCTTGTTGGAGCTGGTTCCGACATTTTAGGTCTATCTCTTAACGTTTCATTGTATGGTCACAAGTTGTAAGTTATTACTCTTAACGTTTCATTGCACGGTCACAAGTCATAAATTATAACTTTAACAGATAACGTATCGCTTAAGGGGAGTTTCATGTTAAGTTACGGACCCCTGAAAATAGGGGGTAGAACATAAAGGTTCGGTGGAGCCTTTACCCTACCGGTGTTCTCGGGAGGTCCCCGATGACGTTCCTGGGGGCCCGGACGATTTCGGCACTGCAAGATTCAGTCCCAGCGTGGGTGAAAACCCCCGTACTCCAAATTTCGGATGAATCGGAGTTGTCGTGGGGGTGTCATCGGCGTGCTCGGGAGGTGCCCGATGACGTCCCCGGGGCCCAGGGGCCCGAACGACCTCGGCACTCCAGATTTGGACTCAGCCTGCCAGAAAATGCCCCCACCACGAAATTTAAGTCGTTCCAAAGTTGGTAGTCGGCCTAACCGCCAAACCGTTCCTTATTCTGACAGCCCCCCACACACACTCGCTGCTTGCCGCTAGTATACCTCTTGCTGCCGCATCGCCTGCCTGGCGCGCCGCGCGATTTGAGTTAGGTACACTACTGTGCGCGGGACATACGAGCGTGCTCTGTAGGTAGAATACTTACAAACCGCCTTAAAAAGGTACTTTGGGATCGAAATTTCGGAAAAATCCTTGGTTGTACGTGTAGAGGCGCACGTCACGACTTCAAAACCACTCATAACTCAATTTGGTCAAAAATGTCAGTTAGAACATTGTGAAAACGACCCTTTGTAGATAGGACATTGTGAAAATGACGCGCTGTAGATAGGACATTGCGAAATTGACGCGCTGTAGATAGAACGTTGTTGTTAGGACGCGTCGAAGTAGGCTAAAAACCAGCTGCAAAGTCACGAACCAGGTCCAAGTTGTCTATGTCGACAAATCTCAAGCAGAGATAAGTTCAATCTATTCAGTTTTTCCTCATGCAGAAATTCACTTATGTGATTTTCACGTGAATTTTTTTTTTTAGAAGAAAGAAGTGCGCAGCCTCAGCAAGGAGTGGGATTCTCTGGAACCCTTGCTTGAGAAACTTCGGTTTGCATACATCAAAGAAGAGTATGACGAAACATATAAGAATCTGGACAGAGTAGCTGAAGGGCCAGAATCCAGCTTCAATAAGTACTTCAATAGAAACTGGCACAACTCGAAGCTGATTTGGTCGGATTACCAGAGGAACAAATCGTTCATTCTTGGTGAGAGGACCACTGGTCGTGTGGAAAGTCATAATGCCAAAATTAAGCTAATGATCTCAAAGAAAATGGAACCAGCAGAGGTTGTAGTCAGACTTTTTCACTTGGACAGAAATGCACAGCTTGAAAGTGACCACAGAGTTTTTAATCACATGAATAAGGACACATACAGAAGAGACAGTAGTTATCCAATTGTGCAGCAAATAGTAGATAAGAATACGCCTTTTGTTGGTCATCTCCTCATAAAGCAATAGCAGAGAAGTCTACAGCCTGCAACCATGACTTTCCATTCAGTCTCTATTAATAAATGTGATTGTCCATATTTTACTAAATTCAGGCTTATATTGTAGTATTATGAGGTTTCATTAAACCTCTCATAGAAAACCATAACCTAAGCTGTCAATCCAATCATAACATAGCAGACGACTGCAGTTGTTGGTCACGGCCTACTCGACTCTTACCCTTTGGTGGCGCCACCTTCAAACTCAAACCTGACACTAACTCCTATTATTGTTTTACGATCAACACGTTATTGTGCACCGCAAGGCGCGGAATCTTGAATAAAAGCCGGCTGGAACCCAGGGCTCTTCGCCACACTCCCATTTGACTTTGACTTGTAATCATTCAGACTTGGCTCGGCACAGCCAAGCGCCCAATACTACATTGGTGGCAGCGGTAAAAGCGGAGGAAGTAAGGTTAGGAATCTTTGGCAGTCCCTTGGACGCTAAGGATCTCGAAGCAGTCCTTTGGACGCGGAGAGTGGCTCAAAGCAGTCCCGTGGACGCGGCGAGCGAGGCAGGGCAGAAGCAGTCCTTTGGACGCGGACGCCAGGGTAGAGAAGGGAAGTCCTAGCAGTCCTTTGGACGCCGACGCGAAGGATAGGAAAGAGTAGGGAGCTCAGCAGTCCCGTGGACGCCGAGAAGAGCCGACGCAGTCCTTTGGACGCTGACGCGGAGACGACCAAGTCTAGCGGAAGGTGTATAAGTACGAGACGAAGGCGTAGAGTGCTATGTGGCATCAGAGGTCCACAGTACGGATTACGTCATTCAAGGTAGAACCATAGAACCACCCGAAGCGATCACAAGATGTCAGAGAGTGAGGCCCCAGCAGCACCAGACAACGAGGCCACAGGAGTGTCCGAGAGTGAGGCCATCAGGACATCTGTCAGCGAGGCCACTGGGATGTCCGACAGTGAGGCTAACAGCTTCACGAGCGGCGCGTCCAGCACCGACAGCGACCCTGAGGAGGACCTGCATGAGGACTCCGACCAGAGAGCTTTCCCCGAGCTCCGCAATCTACCGGCTCAGAATCAACGACGGAGGGGAGGAGGACGAGGACGAGGCCGAGGACGTCCACGCGGTCGAGGCAGAGGACGACGCCAGCTGGGTCGGCAGCCCAGACAGCCGCAGTTGGAGGAACCAATGGACACAGACGACGGACTCGGAGAGCCAGGACGACGAGATCATGTGCCCGTCCGATTCCGAGACGCCGAAGGAGCTCCGGGGCAGGAAGCTGCTCAAAACCAGGGGGTTCTTCAGGGGGAACAGGAGGATCATGTAGGCGATCAACGCAGAGGTTAGTGACACGAGCGTCGAGAGGAGCACCGTCAGCAGGCGGGGCAGCACGACGTCGACGCCGGGCAGCAGGTGGACAACGACGAGCAACGGGACGAGCAACCCAGGGGGCGGCGAGGTCGCCGCCGTACCATGGCCCAAGCCAGACGTCGCCATGAACGACAGCTGCGGCGCAGGGAATGGCAGCTCCAGGAGAAAGCGATGTTCCTGCAAGCGCTAGAGAGGATCACCAACCGCCCGAGTGATCATCGCAACAAATAATGATGTGCCCAGGTATAGTGGAGAAACAGATGACTCAGTTTACCAGGTGCAGTTCGTCACGCTGGCCGAGGCCAACGAGTGGTCCGACCAGGACAAAAAGTCCGCTATGCTGCAAGCCCTCACAGGCAACGCCACGGATGTGATAGCCAACTTACAGCACCAGGAGATTCCAATCACATACGAGAGCCTGGACCAGGCACTGGTGAAGACCTTTAGCAAAACCGCTTCCTTGTGGGAGCGCAAAAAGGACTTCAATACACTGGTCCAGGAGAAGGATCAAACCATTCGGCAGTTTGCAAGCCAAGTGGAACGGCTGGGCCGGTCCTACCTCCGCAACATGAAGGAGGAGGACATCCAGGAGGCCCCAGTCGAGAAGTTTATCAAGGGCATTAGCGACAAGAAAGCGGCCGCCAGGCTCGCTTACGCGGCGCTTCCAAGCCTCGACGAGGCCCTCAAGACACTCAACAGGGGACTCAGCCTCGAGGTGGAGGAGCCCCAGGCTAAGAAGATAAGGCTGTCCAAAGCGGAGGAGGCAGCAGGGGAAGACAACACTCCGGAGGCCAAGGTCTCCATGGTGTTCCCATCAGCGGACGCCGAGACACAAGCCGGCCCGAGCAGGGGAAGGGCCCGCGGACTAGGGAGGGGAGGCCGAGGTGGATCATCAGGCGAAGGAGGAGATAACCCAGACCGAGACCTAATTTGCCGTGTGTGCGGCAAGCAAGGGCATCGCGCAGCAAACTGCTGGCACAACAATGGAAACTCCAAAGGTGCGTTAAGAGACATCACTATTATCGTGTGTCATAATTGTGGCAAGAAGGGGCACATGGCCCGAAACTGCAGGTCAAGCGGAGGAAATGGGCGAGGCGGAGGCGGCGCCAGCTGCAGCAACGGAAGCGGAAGCAGCAGCTCCAATTTCCAGATGCCCAACGTCCCTCCCGACCTCAACAAGGCGACCCTGCAATGGTGCATCAACCAGTAGAAGGGCAACAACGGAGAGGGCCTGTCACGGCCCGTGACATTGGCGCCTTTGGTATAGGCAACCCACCTCTTTCCCGCCTCTCCACTCCACCCAGCGTCCGGCCGCCGCGCCAGCGACACTAGCGCTAGCGCGTGAGCGGTGGCCGGCGCGTGAAGCGTGAGTCAGTCTAGCCGAGACCGGCGAGGAGCACGGACGCGCGCGTCGCGCAGCAGATTCGGACGTCACCACGTGTCCCGGCCAGCCGCCGTCAACATCGGCTGTGTCAAGTTTCCATCACTCACCATCCATCTTTCACCATGATCTTCAAGTCGCCCATAAGGTGTGTGTCGGCGGCGACGGCTCTTCAAAAGGTATTTTTCTCTCCGGCAACATATTTACATTTGTTGTTGCGCAGGGCAACGTTCCCCGGGACGACTGAGGTCATGATGGGCTAGGCCCTCACCTGCGCCCTTGCCCTCCGATGCCACCGCCGACACCACCACCATGTTCCTCATCTTCATCTTCGCCTCTGGGCACAACCAACACCACCAAGGCCCTGGCCATCGCCGGCGTGCTTTGGGCTGTCGAGCCCCCCTCCTCTTTCCACCGGCCGGCGCCGTGACGTCATGTCCGGCGCCGCCCAACGTCAAGACCAGCTGGTGCTTGTGTGTGTGGTTGTGTGCTCTAGTGCTTTGCACTTCACGTACTCTTTGAGACGTAATTTCTGTACGTCAGTTGAAGTGACGTTATGATCGTTATGATCAGTGTATCCGTTTCCGGTGGGAGGCGCCGCCCCCCGGATACGGTTTGTTCTTCTTTTCCTGCCCGAGCTGCTGCCTGCTGTTTTGCAACTCGGTTACCGGTGAGTGCACTCTATTATTCTAAAAATCCTTGGGCCCAGGGTACCTGTTATTGTACTGTTTCATCGTTTTGTACCGTACTGATATAACAGTGTTTATAGACAGTTGTTTTCCTGTCTCGTTTCCGGTTTTACCGGCCATACTCTGTGTATAGAGTTTAATTATAATTCCTTGGTATGTCCACCGATGCAAATGTTCCTGCCCTTGTTTATGGGTGTAAATCACTTTCTTTAGTGTTCACTATCGATTGTTGTCTTGATTTGCTTTTGGGTGTTCTCATAGCCAATGTGGAATTATTGTATGTTTGCTGTTTGTATAGCAATGATTTTCTATGTGCGTTCCCTCGCCCAGTGCGTTGTATTTGTGTATTTCATGTGAAATGTTAGTTTATACGTTTCATTTGCACTAATGTTTCCATATATTCTTATTGCGTTTTGTTTAAATTACATTCAATTTCTATAATTCATCTACAACTTTCAGTTTTATTATTACCACACTTTTATGATACTTTCTGTATCTTTTTTCTACCAATTTGAATGTACTTTCTGTACTTTTCCATCCTTTTAACACTTTGTTTGTGGTAAATTCTCCAACTTTAAATTCACTCTGTGAATTCATTGAATTATGCTGAAATTGCACCTGTATTTCAATTGTAAATCTGAAAGTAGCAAAATGCATAAGAATTATTAAATATCTGTAAAATTACCATTTAAAATGCGTTGTATTTAAATTCATTTAAATTCATTTACTTACTTGCATTCAACATCAAGAGTTGAGAAATGACACCCACGCATCCACGAAAGCAAGCCAATTTTGTAATTCTCCTCTTCGATACAGAAAACCTTTACAGGCCAAGGAAGCAGCAGCAGCAGCAGTTCCAGCACCTCGGTACCGTTTGTGCCGAACAACCAGAGCCAGGGAAACGGCTAACCACTTCCATCGACACGGTGGCTATGGAGGTGGAGGAGAAGAGCACTACAAGTCCACCGGTGACCGAAGTAGAAGTCCCCGTCCAAGGAGAAGCCATGGATCAGAGCAGCCCCAAGGACGACAACGACGACGGTCACCGGGAAGACGTCACTTGTAATGCGTGTACAACTGTTAGTACAGCGCCAACGATCTCATGTAAAATAAACAATAAGAATAAAGATTGTGTTATAGATACAGCTGCTGTTATTACTGTACTCGCTAGATCAAGGAATCTTCCCGTTGCAAAGTTAAGACTGAAAGGAGTCACTGCACACAAAGTAAACTTATATGGTCCAGAAATGACAAAGTTCACGATAGGAGGCAAAGTTTTTAAGTTCCTAGCTTATGAGGCGGATATAGAGGCAAACTTGTAAGGAATAGACTTCTTACATGAGTTTAACGCTATTGTTCGCATCAAAGAGCAAATCCTGGAAATGGGTCCAAATGATGACAGGGTACAAATTCCATTTAGTCTAAAAGAGTCGGCATGTGCCAAGACATATGCGGCAGGAAAAGTTGCTTATAGCATTAGAACTGAAAAGAGAATAATTTTAAAACCATTTAATGAAGTAGAAATAAATACAAGTCTGAAAGTGGATTCAGTGGCTGATGAGTTAGTAGAGGAGACTAACGACCCGTCAGACAGTGGCTTGGCTCGGGGTCCGAGTTCAGGTGGGAGGTGCCACACCCAGAGCAGGGTGGTACTGAGCATCGGAACAGACGACCAAGAAGTGCAGGCAGGTTCTGAGGGCAGAAAAGAAAAGGGATCCCGTAATAAAACAGTCAAAAGAGACCAGTCACTAGGGATAGAGAAAACACAGTTAGGATTGTTTAGTTCAAATCAAGCATTTGGAACTAAGGTGTCAAAATTACCACAATCCGTGGTAACAGAGTCAGGAATAGTACCTTGTATATCAGCACCCATGAAAGTAGTTGTTCAGAACTTAGGGGACAAGTGTGTCACGCTGCAGAAGTATACAGTACTGGGAGAAGTATTTTTACTACACCCAGATGAGTACGAGGACTTTGCAGGCGGGCCTGTAGCGGCCTGTAGCGGCCTGTAGGGAAAGGAGAAGAAGTAAAGGTTAGACAAACCAAAAGTTTGGAGCACCACAGTCACTACTCACCGATCAAGGAAAAGCCTTTGATTCACTCCTATTTCAAGAGATAATGCAGCAGTATAGCATAAGGAAGTACAGAACCACTGCATTTCATCCTGCATCAAATGGAAAAGCAGAAAGGTGGATCAAAACATTGAAGCAACCCTTGATGATTCTCATTGAAAATGACAGAAAACAATGGCCAAAATACCTACCATTTATAGCTCAGGCGTACAGGAATCTTCCGTACTCATCCCATAAGTTCTTGCCATACGAAGTGATGTTTGGAGCACCAATGAGGACACCATTAGATATAGAAAGGTGTGTACCGCCGAGGTTAGGTGCCATGAACGAAGATTATCCGTTTTGGGTACGGGAGACAATGCACAGGATCCATGATGCTGTAGCTAATATGACAAAGAAAGCTGCTAAGCGAATGAAAGACTATTATGACAGAAATGCGTCACTAGCACCATTTAAGGAGGGAGATAGAGTGTTTCTCTACTACACAAGACGAAAGAAAGGTGTATCCACAAAGCTACTTACAAGATGGGAAGGACCGTACCTTCTACTAGACGCAATAAATGATTGCGATGCCCGTATACAACACACGCTTAACCCCAACAAAAAGTTAATCGTACATATGGAGCGGTTAGCCAAATGTCCAGATGAATATGAAACAGGAGTTTTAGATCTGGGTAATGTTTGGTTAACGTACGTGACAGAGACGGAAACAGAGTCTGAGTAGTCGCCATCTTGGGATTCGAGATCTCGAGATAGCGACTGGGAACTGGCCGAAGGGAGTCACCAAACAAATGCGAATCGCGCCATCGGATTCAAAAACAACAGAATAAACAGTTAGAAGTCAGAAAATTGCTAAGAAAATCCTGAAGAAAAAAAAACTGGCCTGCCGGCCGGTAACGAGACAGTCCAGCTCCAAAAGCAAATTAAAAATATACAGGCGCTATTTATCTTTAAATTCACTAAGGTATCAAAATAAGACTGAAAATCTGCTTCTCAAAACTGGAACGTTAATCGGCAGTATCGACAACGGCAACCTTTACCAAAACGGGATACTATCACCTTCGGGTACAGACAGACAGAAAATGATGGTAGGACCAGCATTCAAATTTTGCCGACTTCTTAATTTTACTGCGCTGAAAACAAGCGCTTTTTTATGTTTCAGAAAGTTGTGGTTAAAATCAAAAACAACGAAAATCAGCAAACTATGCTAGGATCACCATTCAAATTTTGCTTAATTCGCAATTTCTGCGTGCGCGAAAACAAGCACATTTCATGTTTCAGAGCGCTGTGGTTCGTATTTGAAATTTGGGACTAGGGATCATATGTCAAAAGAGCAGGCAACCCATATGGTGCCCGGGGCCGATCGAGCTCTAAGAGGGGTTGGGGCGCGGGGCGCGAGGAGCAGCACTGCGACTCAAGAGGCTCAAGTGGGGGTCGGCCGGCTCATTATGGCCCGGCGCGGGGCAAATGCTGGAAATGTTTACAACTCCAGCAGAGCGATGACAGGGGACTGCCACCGGGCTTGGTCCGGCGGGAACGGACGGAAAGCCTTCCCCCACAGCCTAATATTATAGCAAGACAGATCTTTACCAACGTCAGTCAGCTTATCAAAACTGGAACTGAACGTCAATCGGCAATCTTTATCAAAACTGGATAACGAGAACCGGCAATATTTATCAAAACGGGAAACTTTTACCTTCGGGTAGAGACAGACCACAAGGGACTGTCTAAAAAGAAAGAGATAGAACTAATCTCACTCCTCAGAGGGATTAACTGGTGGAGGAGGGGGAGGTGGCACCAGTGGAAAGGGGATAACATCCTAAAAGAAAAGTAAAAATAAAGAAAGGAGGTTTTAAAGGAAAAGAGACCGGGTCCTCACAAAAACCTACATAAGCCGGCTCATGACATTCTACACAATGGTAGAAGGGCTGGTGTAAGTTTTCCTCTTGGACCCAATCAATGCCAAACCGGTGGTTACCGGATAATGTGTACAAAGCCGGTTCCACCAGAAGTACACAAGCACCGCAAACAGTCACGTTTCGGCCGTTAACGTCCCAGGCATGGTGCATAAACTGCATAATTGGAACAAGCAAGTTGACGACCAAAACAGAGACACTTACAGGGAGTGGCGGGAGCAGTCGCAGGGGGCGAAGATGGAGGAGATGGCGGGAGAACGAGGTTCCCGGAGTGCATGGTCAGCTGGGGGAAATAAGTGATAATAAAGAACAAGGGAAGGAGAAAAGACAAAGAAAAGAGAAAATACACTCACATAGCAACCCCGGCCGCAAAAGGCACAGGGCCAAAGATCGTACAGGTCCCAGATTCCGACAACGGAAAACCAGGTGGAATAATTTTCTGTGGGCAGCCAGTCAGGGTGCCATGCCACGGAATTTAGGCACCAGTGGCAAGTAAACCATAATTCGCTGGTCGGAACATATATTGACTCATAGGCGCACATTGCGCACGCCTTTTGTGCAACTGACTTGTCGCGGCCTCCAAACATGTGGCCTGAAGGCGGGAGGAGGAGACGGGGGGCGGGGAGGGGGCGCAGTCTGCTGCCCTTTTGTCTATTCGGAGAAGATGGTTGACCGGGGGGCCAGCCGGAACGAATTCTCCATACCCTCACTCCCTCCACGACACACACGCGGTGCCAAAACAAAGCCCTCGCGGAAAATATACTTTGGTCGTGACGAATTCTCCTTTTACATTCGGTGGACACTGCTTTTCAAGTACCTTGGGAAGTACCTACAGAAAGACGGTATCGGTATCCCAAAAAGTACCTAGGTATCGGTAAGGTAGAATGAAATTTCCAGTACCTAGGTAAGGTAAGGTATCGGAAAAAGTACCTAGGTACTATCTAGGTACTGTACTACCTAGGTATTTCCCATCCCTGACGTAGGTTTGCCTGCTCTTCCCTTCGCTCATTGGCTTGTTGCACTGCAAGGCTGCAGTTCTCCAGCTGTTGTCCTTGTGGGGCTAGTGGGTGGGCTACCCTGATGCTGCTTGTGTGGCTGGTTCTATTTTTCTTCCCAACCTCGTCAAGGAATGCCATGTTGTCCCCCTGCAGGTTTTCAGAAGGACCACTTCCTTGAGAACCAGTGCGAAACTTCTTCATAAGTCTTCTTTTACGAGCATTGCGGTTCTCGCGCAATCTTTCTAAGTCCACTCTGCAGAAATCAGCTGGAAATTGGAACGCATGGTTATAATACAGATTGACATGGCAACAACTGCGAAAGAGTCATTTCAAGGGGATTAACCTAGCTCACCTGTCACGTCGTCTTCTATGAATTTGTCAGCAATACTCTCCCAGGCAGCGTGCACCAGTTCCCTCTTCATATGATTTCTGTTACCAGGATCGTAAATGATGGGCCTTTTCCTCACGAGCTCAATCAGAGCATCTTCGCTGTACGGTATTTTTGACATTTTCACTTCAAAGTACCAAGAAACAGCAACAACAAAGTGGGAGGGCTCTATGGACGAACCTCACAATATCACAACAGCAAACAACAAAATCTCGCGCTGTATCGAAAGCTCCGATGCTCGTTTGTTACGGCTGGATCTTGCGTTGCCAAACGTTAGTCACAGACGCGACAAGCGAGCATCAGCTTTTGGTACAGCGCGAGGCTGTTGTTTGTTGTTGTGAATGTGAGTAGCCCTCCCACTTTGTTGTATAGCTGCTTCTTGGTACTAAGGCTGAAGGGAAAATGGCAAAAATACCGTTCAACGAAGACCTCATCTTCCACTACAGTATCTGGATAATCTTGATAAGTATCAAGAAGCTTTACCACCTTATCCAAGTCATCCAGGTTTGTAAAGCCATGAATTTCACCAGTGGTTTTCTGCACAACTAGATTTTTGCTTCTATGCATTTCGTCAGCAAGTAAGACATGATACTGTTTACGGGACTTCTCTTTTTCAGAAACTTGCTTAGCTACATTTGATAATACTGTTCTGTCTATCCCTTGCTCTATTTTTGTGGCATGTAAATAATCGAAGAGTGTCCGTGAAGTAGGAAGTTTTATGAATCCACTTTCTGTCAGGGTTCTGTAGGCACTAGGTGATTTCAGATAAATTGAGAATGCTAGTCGAATTAAAGTAGGGTGCCACCTCATACCACAACTCTTCTTACAGTTGGCAGCTTTCAGTTGTTGTTGAAGGCATAATGATTGGGAGACACTGAGATTGGTGGACTGCAATATTTCAGTTAGATCTGATGACAACTCTTTATCAACTTGCACACCATCTTTTACTAGTAATTTCTGCATTTTTTTCTGTAGCTTATCAATTGTTAAAATCTGTTTTTTAATCTTCTTTGCCTTGCTTTCCAATCTCTTATCTTTCTGTTTATCAGATAAATACCGGGTGTTGGTGAATCCATGAGGCTCTTCTTTTTGCAGACATTCTAATCTTCTTTTTAAAAGGGCTGCAGTTTTGAGCACTCCTTACACCCCCAATATTTTGTTGGCAATAATAACGAACACTTCTTACATCTGTAGGTTTCTCTATATCTACACTCTTTATACACATCACAATAAAATAAACAACACCAACACCCTTGCTACTGAAATCCAAGCATCATTGAATTCATGATTGTCAAATCCAGCACAGATTTCCAAGATGCGCACTTTGTTCGCTATTTCCACAATCCTGTCCACAAAGTATCCACTGCATTCTTCTGTTTGGAGAGGCTTGGGAAGCATGACATCTTTGAGCACTGATGAACTGTCATACACCCAGAAAACGATATTCTTGATCTTAGAGTAACATACTAATGTTTAGAATGTTGGCAGTGTATAATAGCTACAAACCAAGTATGTCATTCTAATCT
>NW_026267389.1:323437-330247 GCF_000697945.3 Frankliniella occidentalis | reverse complement strand
TATTGAATTAGGAGTGCGTCCCAAAGCATTCATGCGTACCAAATCCTCATGACGGAAAAGACCTTCCATCAAAAGATACACATATTCTTTTGGTGTAGATTGAGGGTCCTTGTCTAGGGCCCGTAGTTGTCCCTTGGTTGTTACTGTCACATTGATTTTACTTCCTTTGAACAGTGGAGCATACTAAGGGAACAAAAAAATTAGATTTTAATTTTACAAGTCCTTTCAAAGTAAATACTAGAGGAAAAAGGACAATACCTCTTCTTCAGCTGAAACGGCAAGGGAAGATAAAAATGTACTGTTGTTGCCAGTGATCTCTGAGTTGTCTTCTCCCTAAACCAAAGTAAAGGCTTAGAATAAATTGTGGTATTAGACTGAACCAGAATAAAAAGAATGAATTAGAAATTAGCCACTAGAACCTCAGTAGTTTTCTTATTTTGGTGAGCAGTGCGCTAAGGAGCATGGCCACTTTTCATAAAGGAGAAATAGTCAGCAACCAACTCTACAAACAGAAAAACAAAGTTATACGATGTACCCTGAAAAAAAAGATGATTTTCACAATATCTAGAGGTGCTCACCATGACACTTCTTGCAGGAGCAAAATATGTTGCACTTCACAGTTTGTTTCCTGTTCAGCAGACAATCTCAAAGTAGAATCCAAAAACGACCCAATTGAGTTAGTTGGCAATGACTGGGATGAAACTTCTGAATCTCCGGTCTCACAACTGCAGCATATTAGTAAGCAGTAGAAGATGGCGTTGCACAGAATGCACAAAGCTAGCACCAGCACTCAGGAGAAGAACACTTGCAGCTGAAATGGAGGGTCCACATAGCTTTACAAATAATAGGTTTCTCACTGAAGAGCAGAGGATGAAGAAACTGGAAGATCGTCGCCGAGAAATTGAGAACACAAGAAGAAAAGTATCCCACCTGCATGTCAACCTGCAACAAATGATCAATAAAAATTGTATTCTTATTGAACAGTCAGTATGTGATGATCTTCAAAATATTTTACAAGAGAGTGATAAGCTAACCCCAGCACAGTCTATATTCTTGCGACAACAAGTAAAAGCATCTCAGCAAAAAAACTCTTGTAGAATGAGGTGGCACCCCACAATGATTCGCTTGGCACTGGCCATCCACCTTACTTCTCCATCAGCATATGAATTGATGGGTGCCACAGGTATGGTAAAATTACCTTCAAGCAGAACGCTATTTGATTACTCCCATGCTAATGAAATAAAAGAAGGTATTGATGGCATAGCAATTAGTAGAGCTGCTGGTACTGTTGAAAAATTAACAAGTGAATTAGATAGTAGTACAGGAGAATGCATATCAGAAAAAATTTATTTTTTCAGAAGTCCACCGGAAGAATGTTGGGATTCACATCCCTGGATGATTTAGACTAGGTAAGCAAGCTGAACCCTCCCCTCCCGTTTCCACCCCTTCGTACAAAGATGTCTACGTGCAGCGAATGGAGAAACATTATATAAAACACCTCCCTAAAGGGGAAACTGCAAAGTTTGGTGTTAAGGAACTTGAACAGAGGGCAAAAAAATTAATGAAGAACTATCAACAACCATGGGCAAAAGTACAGATGTGGACGACGAAAAAACATATTGACACTGCGTTTGGCCCTTTGGCGGATTCAACTGACTTTAAACAGAGAATGCGGAACTTCATGGTTCTCCATGGTATTGTTTGTGAAAAGCGAAAAGAGGTAAGTGGACTATATTATTTTGCACTCTTGCATCACCTATTCACATGTTTCGAAGCGTTTCTTAGTTTACCTTTTATTCCAGTTCGCTCGGAGAGCAAGGAAAGCCCCGCTTGCGATGCCACATTTAAGGGGGCAGACCTGTGAAATACAAGGGTTTGGGGAAAAATTCATTAAAAAAAAACGAGGCGACTCAGAGGGTTCGTACTGCCAGTATTTATTAAGTAAAGATGGCCCTACAATTTGGCCACTGAGCGGTACCGACCGCTCCACAAACATGGCCAGCATGGCCTTGAACTGGAGCGCATGCAGGCCTTTGTGGTGTGCACGATTGTGCCTGAACTGTTGGGTCTGCAACATCGAAAAAAATTGCTAGATTCTCTTGAAACATGTATCTAAGATCTGATAGGAGGGTTTTTTAAAAGTCCACTCCGAAATACTTGAAAAAAAAATCCCAAAAAATGAGTACAAAAAAATGGGTTAAAATTTGGGTACTTTTTCCCTGGTTTGGGTACCTTGCAATTGAGTTAAAAAAAATCGCCCTTGTCAGATCCTGACCACATAAATGGACAACATTCAGGCCAAATATAAAGTCGATAGCTCGAAAACTACGGCCTAGAGGGTGCACACCGTTTGCAAAAAGTCATTCCGAGAAAAACGAGTTTAAAGTTTTCAGTACCTATGTATAGCGACGAACTATAAGCCAGGGCAACTTACTGAACTGGTCCTAAAAGATTCCGGGGCTCTAGAGGACTCCTTCCTCGTCGTGTGTCCTGTCCTGAGCGGCCAGGCGAGCCCTGGCGGTTCAGCCACCCGGCCACCCGCAGAACGTTTTGGGCTCTCCTGAGCGCAATTTTTCGAATTTTAACATCCGCTTTGCGGCATTAGAAAGAGGAAAGATCAAAGAATTTTTTGAGGCATTAAAAAAAAATTGAATTTTTTGATGATTTTCACAGGTCTGCCCCCTTAACTTCCGAGTCTGTAGATGACCCTGAAAATGAGGAGGACAACGAAGAGGAAAGTTCTGCACCTGACCCAGCCTCCCTCGGGCTTCTTACAAAATGCCCTGAGACTCACAAACTTAGCACAATGTTCTTTGAACATAAAAAAATCATGTCAGCATCAGCAGTAGACCGTGCCAGGGCGGCAAAGAATATGCGAGTTTATGTAGACAGAACTATTAACTTTGTGGAAAGCCACACGTCTTCACGGAAGGATGAGTGGGACACCCTCCGAAACGCAGAAGCTCACAAGACCCTTTTAGACAGGCTTCGCATATCTTGCTCAGAAGCTGTTCAGTTAAATTTTAAAAAGGGTGTTGAGACACTTATCAAGTATGCCGAACCTTCTACTGGGCCATTTGGAAAGGGCCGATTCTTGGTTGAGCGTAAGTAGATTTCAAACAAGTGTGATGTACCTTTCACTTTTACGATTTATTAATTTTTACCGTTTTTACAACAGCAACATATCCAACTGATGAAGAGTTTAAGAAACAGCTACTTATCATCCGGCAGCTTTGGGCTGATTTTCACCCGAATCCAGTGCCCGTGGCAGCAAGGTACGAGGAGGAGTCCTCGCTCGACTTAGCAAAGTAAGTATAAAAGTCAACACTTTTGATTAAATAGAAAGCAGTCTGCCCCCACCCTATCCCTTTACACAACATTACACATTTGACCCCCAGAGACACAAATCCACTGTTTTTTTTTTCACAGATACGAAGAATATCTAACAGACCCGGCTCGAATCCATCAAATCACAGAGAACATAAGGTTTCTGGGACACCAGGCCCAGTACTACCCGACCAAATACATGAGGAATGCCAACGGCCGGTTTGACCCCGAAATAAGCTCAAAATGGAAGGAAACAACCACATTCCTTGCTTGTTTGCTAATAAGCAGGTGCAACAAAAGGGGAGGTGTACCAACCACAATCACTAGAACTGAAGTTGTGAACACAAGAGAAAGTACTGAGGATGGCGAGATAATGTACAGTTTTCTCTGCAATAACCATAAAAACAAGAAGCAAGGTCCTCTTTCCGTCACAGTTAACAAGTCACTCTGTGAGCTTCTAACTTGGTTTATGGACGTCCGAGACATCCTTGCACAAAATGTGGAGCACATGAAAGCGGAAGAGCTCCTAGTTAACCTGAGTGGTCAGAGGCTTACAAAAATTTATGACCTGCCTGGGGAGCAGGTGAGGGGTCGGGGAAATTCACGTCAAGGACACTTCGAAGGGAGATAACAACACTCTCAAGCAGCCACCCAAAAAAGACAAGGAAGAGTGTCGACCGACTGCAAAATCACAAACGAAAAACAGTCGACAAGCACTACATCATTAAGAAAACAAAAGATGACCTAAAGGACACAAAAACTGCAAGAAATGTTGTTCTAAACGAAATTTTGTCGAAAGAAGCCAAAAGCAACCTCCACTGGTTTGCCACGGGACCGAAACAAGCCCTCGTGACACGAGAAGAGATGCAGAAGATTATTCTGGAGAAAACTGCAGTGAGAGATACGAAAGACTTTACTTTAGTGAAACATTGCTATGAAGACATCTTGAAAGACGTCAAATCTAAAGTGGTAGCCCCGACAAGCTTGAAATACTTGGCAAAAAAAAATGTGCCAAAAAAATGACAAGACAGCAAGCAGTCGACTTTCTCAATTGCGACTCACCATTAGGGAAGAGCCATCGGTGGATGGAGCTCATTGATAATGCTGTGAAGTAAGTACATCCAAAAAATATTGAATTTATTTATTTATTTTACAAACATGATCACAATATTGACGTTTGTGTTTTTGTTTCGTTCTAGAAAAGAGCAATCTGCCATGGAGTAGTTAACAAATGCTGCTTGCTGAAAGTGGTTTAATTTTTTTGGAAAGTGGCCATTGTGCTATAACTTTCAATTTTTATAACGGTCCCTTTAGGGACCAAAAATACTTCACAGGGCGTAAGTGGCCAAGACTTTCCGCAAACGTGTCCCGCCATCTTTTAAAATGGTGTTCCCCAGGTCCAAAAACGCATTTCTGGATGGTTAATTTTTGGTCCATTTTTTGGTCGCGCCTCGGGTGCCGCGCTCTGATCCGTTTTCAGAGGGCTGCAGCTTCATAACCTTGGTGGAACAAAATCCGGTGACCACGCTGGATGGTAGCTAGGCCGTCTAGGAACACCTCGGGAAAATATGGGATTTTGTTCCAGCAAGGATAAAAATGTCCCGCCCTCCAAAGTCGGCCCAGGGCGTAAGTGGCCAAGACATTCCGCAAAAGTTTCCCGCCATCTTTTGATATGTTGTTCCCCAGGTCTAATAACGCATTTCTGGCTGGTTAATTTTTAGTACTTTTTTTTAGAAAAAAATGAAAATTTTGACTAAGTTTTTTTTTTTGGCCAACTTTTTTTCTGGCCAACTTCAGGCAGGTTTAGACGACCATAAACAAAAAAATACATTTTTTTCCAACGTTTTGGACCAACTATTACTTTGATACCGTCTTTCACCCCCTTAGGGGTGGTTGACATTATTTGCCGTCTAGGCGTTCCGTTTTCAGGTAGTGAACCTTAAGATACCCTGAAATTTTCAGACCTCTAGCTCATCACCTTCCTCTAACACGCACGACGGACGGAGGGACGGACGGACACGAGAGCAGATGCATAAGCCCGCTTTAATGCTTATTTAGAAGCAGAAGGGCGGGCTAAAAACTACCGGGTTATCCGATGCCAGCCAGCGCCAGCCAGCGCCTGGCGCGTAGGCAGCACACCACGCATGTTCCGGGTGGCCTACCTAGGCGATTGCAGGCGGACCAGAAAGAAGACAGCGATTTTATGAGTGTACAAAAATTTTATTGTCAGATAAATGTTCTCTATGACTAAAACTTCTTGTCTTCCATTGTACAACCTTTTACAAATGTCATAAAAACCGGTATAAACAACACTTTCAATACCAAAATTAAAGACAATTGAGAACTAATATCACAGAAAAATGTCAGTCACAAAATATGCTTAAAGGTTATATACAAAGTGCCATCTGAACCAGCTCTTCATTTGGTGGTATAAAAGGACCTGTGCCAGGAGCAGGAGTGCCAGTACCATGGTTGCTGCTGGAGACTGCTGGGCGCTGCCACAGGGACCTCCAGTAGGTTGGCACCAGCACCAGCCCTACTGGCCACAGTCGAGCAGCCGAACTCAACCCTCAACCTCAACAAGGACCACCGGTGCCAGCTTGGCTCCAGCAGTCTCCAGCAGCAGCAGGGCCGAGCTGGGCGTCAGCTCCCTATGGCTACGTACCACCATTTTCGCCCCTGCACCCCAAGCCTTCGTATGACTGATCTTTTACGCAGTGTCAATTCCATTGAAGTTGTGTACTTTTCATGTATTCTTTTTAGCCCGCCCTTCTGCTTTGAAAAGGCTATCCAGCGGGCTTATGCAAACGACCTCGTGTGTGTCTGTCTGTCTGTCTGTCTGTCTGTTCCACTAGAAGGAGATGTGCTAGAGACTTGAAATTTTCAGGGTATCTTAAGGTCCACTCCTAGAGAACGAAACGCCTATGGCAAATCCTGGCAACCACCCCAAAAGGGCTAAAAGGGGGTATCAAAGAAATTAGGGTAGGTCAAAAAAGTCAGAAAAAAATATTGTTTTATGAGCTCCTAAGGGGTAACTCGTGAAAGTAGAGTTCTACGGGCGAAAATTTCGTCTGTTTTGCTCTATCTCTCACCGTTTAGGCGCTAGAGGGAGTTTCTATCACGAAAGTGGCCCAAAAATAAACAGATTAATTTTAGAAAATATTAGATGGTCTGCTAAAGGGTAACTTTGCAAAGTAGAGCCCCTTGGGCGAAAATTTCGTCCGTTTTGCTCTATCTCTAACCGTTTAGGCGCTAGAGGGTCTTGTTTGACGAAAATAAGTTAAACAGAGGTAAGAAACTCCCTCCCCCCAACCCGAAAAAACGTTTTCTAAGCAGAAGGGTGGGTTGTAGTCGCGGTGTTTCACCGTTACATCCCTTTCTCGTGTCTACGGGGCAAATTTTAAGGACAACGGGCTTTGCGGGCCGAAGGCCCGTTACATCATTTGATTATGTTCTACAGCAAATCGCGTGACAGAAATGGTC
>NW_026267389.1:322700-323387 GCF_000697945.3 Frankliniella occidentalis | reverse complement strand
TCTGAATCTCCGGTCTCACAACTGCAGCATATTAGTAAGCAGTAGAAGATGGCGTTGCACAGAATGCACAAAGCTAGCACCAGCACTCAGGAGAACTGTTTGGAGAGGCTTGGGAAGCATGACATCTTTGAGCACTGATGAACTGTCATACACCCAGAAAACGATATTCTTGATCTTAGAGTAACATACTAATGTTTAGAATGTTGGCAGTGTATAATAGCTACAAACCAAGTATGTCATTCTAATCTACAGTATGTAAATATCCTAATCGGAGATAAAAGTGTGTAACATACTAAAGTTCAGTACGTTGGGTTAGTAGTAGGTAAATGGTACATACTACGTTATTGTATGTGATTCCCCTTACGTTCAGTGGGCAAAAACCCTAACAAGCAGGCCCGCCCTTCCGCCTGCGGCCCAAGAGGTTTGCTCCTTGTACATGACAAAAGAATGTAACGGGGCAACACCGTGACTACACCCCACCCTTCTGCTTTACTGAAGAATTTAGAGAAAAGAACCAGTGACGTTTTAAGATTTTATTGTGTGTCTAACAGTCATAAAACGTAACTTTTTCGCCATTGTTTTCATTATATCCACATCTAGGTCCGAAACAGTGAATGATACGGCCAATCCGATGGAAGATCCTGATTCAGAATGTCTTGTTGTTTTGTTGTTTTTTTTTTGGGGGGG
>NW_026267389.1:321767-322064 GCF_000697945.3 Frankliniella occidentalis | reverse complement strand
TGGTACAAAATCTGATATTTTCCTGAAGTGTTTCTAGACGGCCTACCGCCGTAGCTTATTCCGCGTAAAATCAAATCCTCTATCATAAGAGCAAAAAAATTCGACTTTTGAAAAAAATCGACTTACGTAGTTTCTGACACGTGCCCAAGAGTTGCGTGCTTTCCAAATCGTACCCAGCGAATGAGTACTTTCTGAAACGCACGCAATAGATACACGCTTACTTGAGGGGACGAGCGATTTGGGTCTTCCTTTGACCATCCCTTTCGCCTTTCCATATACCATTAAGAATTAATAAAA
>NW_026267389.1:307197-311475 GCF_000697945.3 Frankliniella occidentalis | reverse complement strand
GCCGCCGGCAGGCCAAGCAGGCCCGGCCCCTGCCGAACGAAGTTGCCGGCGCAGCGAAGCGAAGCTGGCAACTTCGTTTGGCGGAAGGGCGGGCCTGCTTGTTAAATGTGAAATGAGAGGTCGGGGTCGCCCATCCGGGTCCGGGAACAAGTCCAAAGGGAAGCAGACAAGAAAGAAGAGGGACGATGACTCGGATGATGATTATGAGCCACCAACAGGGAGCCAGAAGGCCGGTCGGTACCCATACCCAAGGTGGAGCAGGGGGATTGGAAATACCAAACGATCAAGGGGCGGCTTGCTCCAAGTGCAGTTTCATCAAGGCCTCCTTTAAGTGATTTCCCTGCAACCAATATGGGTGGTGCGAACAATGCCGAACTAAGCACCAACCAGTAAATGGTTGGCGTTCTTTGTGCATTGCATGCCAAGAGCCTGTTGCTGAGTATGTTTTCATAAAGAGGCAGGTCTTCACACCTGACTTACCATATGCCCTTTAATCTAATGCATGGTTCAGACTCCCTATGTTTGTCATTTATTAAGTATGTTCTAGTTGACAATCAGCCAATCGGGGGCCTCGAACTCAGTAGAACACATCCAATAAATGATGATCGTAGCCAGTCTAAGCCCAGCACAATTCAGAATGCAAATCGGGTTTTGCTTCATTTGTTTATTCAAGATATATTGGGGATTGGTTTGAGCTAACATCGGGCAGTTTAAATGTGAAATAACAGGCTTTTGTGCAATGAGTTGGCGATGTGCACTCAGCTAATCCCAAATGTAACTTGATTAAACAATTAAAGCCAAATTTGATTTGCATCCCAGTTAAGGTTGGGGTATTCACAGATGTTCACTCATCCCGAGGCAAAGTAATGGTCTGAATGTTGTCTGGAACCTTGTCGATGGTGACGGTTAATTCGTAGATAAAACGCAGTTAAACGGCAGCTCATCGGCAGACAATCAGCAGTCTATCGGTAGCCAAACCGTAGTCAAACGGCAGACAATTCTCTCTGTCAAACGGCTGACAAACGGCAGACAAACCACAGCCAAACCGCAGTCTATCCTCAGCCCATCCTCAGCCCAGTTCGACTGAGGATTGACTGCCGTTTGTCTGAGGATCGACTTACGCTCTCAGACAATCTTCAGTCCTTTGTACGAGATGAAAATGAAAACAATCGACTCGGCCGGGCAGCCACCGGCCCGGCCCGCTACCGAACCCCGACCTCCGAAATGGGAGTCGGAGTGCTTGCCCACTTGGCCAGAGAGAGCTCGCTGGGAGTGGCGCTCGGCGGAGGCAGGTCTCGGCAGGGCCAGATGGGGTTGTCTTCGCCAAACTGCACGGAACGCTCTCGTGCGTAGGGTCATCTTAATCCGTTGTAATCGTTTAATTAGAGACGCATCGATTGGAAAGAAGTACAGAATTAGATTTGGCACGCTATGATGCTTCCGATAGACTTATTATTTCAAGCTGGTCGAAACAACATAATACAGACACGGCTTTATGTTAATGAAAAATAGTTGCAACGCCATCTTGGTTCGGCCGCCGCCATCCTGCTCCAGCTCGTGCCTCCGCCGAGCTCTTCGCCCAGCGAGCTCTCTCTGGCCAAGTGGGCAAGCACTCCGACTCCCATTCCGGAGGTCATGTTCATGCCGCATACAAACTCGATGGGTGGCGGGTGCCGCATGTGTTCCATATTTCAACATTTGACTGCCAGTGAATTGCCTCCAGATGGCGCTGCAGTCAGTGCGTTTCCAAAAGGAGGTCTAGCAACCTGGAAAATCGGGAAAACCGGAAAAAAGCCAGGAAATTAAAAACGACTGGGAAAAACCGGGAAATAGCCGGGAAATTCGAAATCCGACCATTTAGTTTCATAGAAATGGGCCATAACGGTTCACACGTTCCCATGGTTGAACTTCAACTGATGGTCCCGCCGATACCCCACGCCTCGCGCGCGCTGGCGCTACCCCGGCGGCTGCGTTGCTCGCTTGTCCCCCACTGCCTGAGCTGCCCGCAGCGCTGCGCGGAGCGACCGCTCAGCAGCGCTCCCCCTCCTCTTGCGGTTTTTGTTTTGTTTACTACACCAGCACGCCTCGTCAGCCTGGCGGCCTGGCGGTGCCACATTTTGCTGTGTTTGTGAAATGTAAAGGTAGGAACGTAAAGGGAAGAATAAGAAGACAAGCAGGTTAGTTCACCATCCTACTGTACCATATATGCCTTAGATTCTACGACAATAACAGTCCTCGCCCGAGAGTTAATTAGAAAGGTGCTTGTTGTTGTCAACACCTTGTGTGTCTTTTGTGTCCCAGTTTTGTGTCACGTCAATGTTTCGTTGAGCCCTGTCATACGGCCATGCGTACACCATTTATCTTTATTGTTTGTCCTGCGTCTATTTTCATTATTTTCATTGCTCGGCTAACCTAAAACCGCGCACTACCGACCGTCGGAACCCGGCCGTCGGCGCGCAGCGCGTGTGTTGTTGCTCGAGCCGGGCGGGGGTGACCGAGCCGGCTGGTGCTGCGCTGCGACTGGCGCTGCGGCCCGCCGTGCTGCAGCAATCATAACAAACATTGACACGACACGCCGTGCTTTTGGACGCCATAATTTTAGTCAAGGTTTTTGTCGAGGACGCGCGTCTTTACCAAATTTTAATGTGCATTTGTTGGAGGCTTGCCTTGCGCATAATTACATTATTCTTTTTCAGCATGCCTACCCTACGTCGTACTCCTCTGGTTATGAGACTAAATTTCCGTGGGCGGGAAATTTTTTTCTGCAGGAGCAAGTGACGGTGGCTGAAATAGACCATTCCACCGAATGGGGAAGAAGAAAGAAAGGAATCAAAAAGCACCGGAAACAGTATTGATACACGGATCAAATCGTTCACTATTTCTAGTTTTCTTGACCAAGATCATTATTCTGGACTTGTTGGTGTGCCACAGAGGTGTACACAAATGTTTTACATACTAGTTTCCGGTACTGTTTCCGGTACTTTTTGATTCATTCCTTTCTTCTTTCCCATTCGATGGAATGGTCTATTGTGTGGTGCCTACATACAGTTACTAGGTAGATTTACGCCAGACCACGTCTCGCGTAACAGGCTTCGCGATATCCCACCAAACACTGTTACGCTGCGACGCGCCTGGCATACATCTACCTAGGCCTGCGGTGCTGACACCCGAGTCGGGCAAAAGTCGTAAGAAGACATTCGGCCCCAAAAGTCACAAATTTTGTTCCTCGGGGTTTTATTTTTACGAGTTACCCTACTGGAGACCAACAAATATCTGAGAAAAAACATAGAAATGTTTTGCGGTCATTTTCGTGTAGAAATCTCCCTCTGGTGCCTAAACAGTTGAAGATAGAGCCAAATGGACGAAATTTTCGCCCAAAGTTCTCTACTTTGATGAGTTACCCCTAAGGAAACAGAAAAAAAAAATTTAAACAAACGTCATTTTGGGGACTTGTTTTTGATTTTTTTTAAAATCCTAGAAAGCACTTCTTCGAACTTGATCTGTCTTTTTATGACACAAAACGACCCTGAAAATCCCAGGTCGCTAGCTCAATTCGTTCTCGAGTTATCGTGATGACAGACAGACAGACACACGGACACACAGACAGACGCGAAACTTTTTGATCGTCACTGGAGTAATAGGCTTAATCGCTCAGCCAATTAAGCACATGAGCTACCGTACTTCTGCTGACTCTGTTAAGCTGTTCCCTACTATGTTTCCGGATAGTAACATTGCATCTAAAATTCAAATGCAAAATATATTGATACTTTCTGGTGTGAGGTGTTGGAGGGCGCACCGGCATCTGTGCCGCACAAGGTCGCACTTAAAGACTTTCTGAAGATGTGCCTTAGTCTTTTTCATGGGAATGCCTCGTTGGAGCGGGGATTTTCAATCAATGCCGAGTGCATCGTCGTGAACCAGCACGAAGAATCTCTCCTTGGGATCCGCGCCGTTCATGACGCGGTCTCCGCCGAGGGTGGTGTTTAGAACGTGAATATAGACAAGTCTATGATACATGCAATGCGAAACCCTTTTTTGTATTACAAGGAAGCCAGAGCGGCGCGGGCAGCACAGGAACAAGCAGCATCTGACGTTTTGAGCAACAAGCGGAAGAGAGACCCTGAGATCAAGGAACTTGAAGAAACAAAGAAATAAATTTTTCAAAATGCTACTCTGTCTGCGTCAGAAATTGACCAAAAAGTACAAGCTTTAAAAAAATAAGTGCTGTTAGTAGTGAAATTCTTGTCATGTAATGTGTTCAAAATAAGTATTTTAGAA
>NW_026267389.1:302864-305752 GCF_000697945.3 Frankliniella occidentalis | reverse complement strand
CGAGGCGGCGCCGAGAGCCAGCCGGGCGCTCGCGTCTCTCTCGCACTCGCCGCTGCTAGATACGTCTGTCTCTGTCGCCCCGACTGAGCGTCGCCCGCTCAGTCACCGGCTAGTGAGCTGAGCGCAGTTCGGCTCACTAGGAAACGAGCTGAGCTGCTCTGAGCCTATGCCGGGAGGTGGCGCGGCGTCGCATGAGCGTCCAGGCTCGCTCATTCCAGGGCTCTGGTGACGGCGTGGAGGTCTACGCTTGTATCTAAAAATCTTAACATATACGTTACATATACGGCGTTGCGTAAACATTGCGTTCACGTCGCGTTCACATACAGGTCTTTCAGGCACATACGGCGTTACATACGTGTCCAACATACAATTCGTATACAAGTCGTATACTGAATCTATTCGGCCACATATAATGGGAACGTGTACTGATAACCGTATACGGAGCGTATACGAGGTGTACACGGGGCAGTTTTCACGGGGGCGACTGTGCGGTATTGCCTAAACCGGCGACTAGTCAGGTCCCTGCCCCAGTGAGGCTCCCTCCAGGGCGGAGACCAAGCCAAAACGGTACTGCGTCTGGCGCCGTGCCTTGGCGGCGTGCGGGTGGACCGCGACTCCCACCTCCTGAGTGAGACCCGCTGCGCCGTGGAGGACCTCGAGATCGACGTGCTCGCCTCCTCGGGCGCGCAGCGGGCCGCCCTGGCGGTGCGGCGCCAGGAGGTCCTCGGCCGGCTGAGTTTGCTGACCGTGGAGCTGTCGCCCAAGGACCGGCCGACGGCGGCCGACGCGTCCGCGCTGTGCAGGGCGGTCGCGGAGACGGCCGGGTTGCAAAGCCTCGTGTTCGCCATGCAGACCGATTCCGGCCGCACACACCCAGAAAATCGTTTCCTTGAAACAAGGCGAAATTGCCTCAAGTTAAAGAAATAAGCGTCGAATTAAGGAAATTTTCCTTAAATAAATATAACGAAATGTTTTCTTTGGCTTAAGGAAAAAAATTGCCTAAATTCAAGGAAAATTCTTTATTTTAAGGGCAATTTTACTTTGAAACAATGGAATTTTCTTTGACTCAAGGAAAAAAATTCCTTATGTTTTTTCAAAGAAACACTTTTCTGGGTGCACTGTTAAAAATATATTGCAATTCTACAGCTGAACATTTTACAGGCTTTTGGGGGAAAAAACCCGCTCCGTAAACGACGAGCTGTAGTTTTACGAAGAATGTTGTAGTGTTTGTTCTTTGGGCTGTCACGAAAACCTCGTCAATTCTGGTTTGTTTGACTGTCACACAAACCGTGACTCGACTGGCCATATTTCAGAAGTTTGCCGATGTTTGAGCAGAAGCTTATGTCACGTTTATCGTGACAAAATGTCTCTGTTTCAAGAAGTATTGCTGTACTTTGTGGGTGAGCCCCGCTCACGTTCTCTTCTTTGACGGTCGAACTAGAAGAGTCTTTTTTGTGCGTCGTTACTTACTTAGAGTATGGTCTGCAGGCTTGCCGCATCATCTGAAAATGAATTCGTCATTGCGAGGCGTAAATCAAGACGAGCCGTGGGATGTGTTCTTCACGGTTGGTGGCTGCAATCCTGGACTTGGCGATGACTCCGGGCATTGCCTTTTCTCGCCTGGAAGAACTCATTTCCCCGCCTGTTACGCCGTGGAGCATCATTCGCTGTCCAGAAGCCCATGAGCAGCTACTTAATCGTCTAGTTGCTGCGAATCTCCCGTTCACCTACAAGAACAGGCTGGCGCAGGCCATGAGGAGGTTACTCGTGTACTGCGGGGCACCGAAAGCTTGCGGCTGGCTGTCTTAGGTACCTTCCGGGATTTCCCACGGATGCGGAAGAATCTTTGGGTGTGATACGGGACATTTGGTACCAGGTGAGGTGTTCCTCGGTTAAACTTACCAAAGATAATTTAAGCTAAAGAAACTGTCCTTTTCAGGACAACCAAAAGTTTTCCGATAGGATTGCTGTCAACAAAGCCGAACAATTGGTATTGGTATTCTGTTCAATTTTACAAATTTATTGATATTTTGGATCTACAGTTTTGCCACTGCTGTTGACGAAGATTCGATCCCCAATAACTCTTGCCTGCAGCCGCAACTTTCGGTATCTACTTATTCTAGTTTTTAGTTTAGGAATATTTAGACAGTCGCTTAAAGTCAACCTGTAACATAATAAAACTTAAACTTTAAGAACCGGACTTGGAAATGAACAGAAATGTGTATTATAAGGGGTTACCTTGATGTTTCTGCGAGCCCAATTTCACTGCTAACTTGGTGATAGATGTAACGGGTAACCATAGCTTTGAAATAGCCCGTTTGTTCAGAGGAACAGGCTTCGTGGACAATCTAAATGCCTCCTCCAGGTCACTGAGACATTGTAAGAATTTTGGCTCATCAAATTGGGGCTTTTACAAGTTTCATTTCACTCTACATGTCTTGTTTGCATGAACTTTGAACTCTTTCTTTTTCTTGGTTCTTGTGTTGTTCAATAGTGCACATTGGAGTGTCACTGTCAAGTGGTTAGCGTCGTACTCGATGTCTTCGGTTAAGTTATAGATCCTGTCTATTTCTTTGATAACGAGGTCTCATCTTGTATCAGATTATCTAGTATCGCTTAAACGTTGATTTTTACATAATCTGTCAAAATTTGAACTTTTAATGAAAACCGTTATCGAACAGCACAAGTTTCATGTCCCTAATTTTAAAGTAACAAGGTAGATGTACGCCAGACCACGTCTCGCGTAACAGGCTTCGCGATATCTCACGAAACACTATTACGCTGCGCAGGCCTGGCATACATCTACCTTGGCCTGCGGCGCTGACACCCGAATCGGGTAGTGGCAATATGTACACAAAGATACGGGCCTACGGCCCATCGCTTCGACT
>NW_026267389.1:301796-302814 GCF_000697945.3 Frankliniella occidentalis | reverse complement strand
CATTCGATATAATGTGTAAAGATTGGCTTCTGCAAAGACGGCGTTCATTTTTGTGCGAAAAGATTGTCCTGCCGAACATGGGCTGTTCACGATAGCGTCCGTGCGTAACGCGATTTTCACCATGTTCCGTTCGTTTTTCGACCACCGACCTTTTTACCTTTTTTGTTCGTCATAGAAAAATAGCTTTGCTCCTAAATTTGCAGATTTCTAACCCCATAGGCTAAACCACAAATTTTAAAAAAATCATCAAAATCGTTACGCACGGACACGCTTATTTCAAAAATAGTTCAGGCGTTATAACTCGGCCCCAGTGACCAAGATCCGCTTATCGGCTCCTGGGATTTGTTCAAGAATGTCTACCGAACAATATTCAAAAACAACACCAAAAAAATTCCATCAGGAAAGCCCATTTCTATGCCCGTTTCAGACATCTCTAAAAATGCTTAACTGTTATGTGACACGAACGCTCTGTTTGAAGAACCGAAAATAGACCAAAGGCATCAAAATTTAGTCGATTTCTTTGCAGAACATAAAAATTCAGGCTTTTGGCTATCCGAAACCGTCCCAAGCTGGTCGCTACGATGAAATCTAAAAGTTGACTCTCACTTCCGCATTTTTCTAGAATTGCCCTGGTAAAGTTTATCACGATCCTGCTCACCCCGCGTCCTATGGCACTGAGTGGAAATTGTGGAACGCCACAGGCGAAAAAAAAGAAAAGACAACTCAGTTTCTGCAGGGGGAGGATGCGTACACACTACACAAGCCTGCACGGCGTCGATTCCCCCGTAATGCGACTTATGCTGATAATATCGATGAAAGCTGGTAAACTGATTTGTCGGATTTTCAGTCCCTTAAAAAAGATAATAATGGCTTCACATTTATTTTGTGCGTCATTGATGTTTTTTCAAAGTATGGTTGGGCTGTCCCTCTCAAAGATAAGTCAGGGCCGTCCATTGTAAAAGGTTTTGAATTTATTTTCAAAGGCACTAAGCGCAGACCCACACGCCTATTTTCTGAC
>NW_026267389.1:298844-299346 GCF_000697945.3 Frankliniella occidentalis | reverse complement strand
GACAGACGGACAGACAGACAGACACGAGAGCGGTTGCATAAGCCCGCTTTAATGCCTTTTAAAAGCAGAAGGGCGGGCTAACAATCTATAAACAATGCCTGGAAAACTTGGTGGGCAATTCTAGGCGTTACGCACGGACATTCGTAAACAAAAATCAGTCGTTTATTCCAGTTTTGGAAGGGAAGATCGAAGCGAATCGCATCGACTAAAGACTTGTTTTAAAGTGCATTTAGAGAGCTATACGATGATATGTGTACGGTTGCTCTGCGATGATCCATTTAGATTTTATAAATAAGTGAAGAGGCCGTTACGCACGGACAAAAAACGGAAGTCGTTTTGCACATGGCCCTAGTTCTGTCCTAAACTCTGCGAATTGAGAAGCCTTAAAAATACAGACAGAGCAGGGGCCGGTAGCCTAGAGATGTCTCTACAAGGCAGCATTTGCACGGTTGCCATATTCTAACCCGTTCGCGCTCTACAAGGGAAAAACCAGCGTTACGCA
>NW_026267389.1:293901-294464 GCF_000697945.3 Frankliniella occidentalis | reverse complement strand
TGCTATGTGGTCACAAATAGACGTCAGTCTTAATGGAACTGTCATCTCTCAGTCTAGTATGACTTACCCCTATCGGGCATACATTGAGGCAAAACTAAATTATAGCAAACATGCGAAAGAATCGCATATGCAGCAGCGACTCTGGTACGATGACACACCCAGTTACTTTGACTCACTTGCTGTGGGTGAAAATATGGGTCTCGCGTGGCGCCGTGCGCGGACTAAAAACAGCAAAGTGTTTGAAATGTACGGACCCCTTCACATTGACATAGCCAACTCAGACCGCCTACTTCTTAACAATGTCACGTTGAGAGTGAAACTCACTCGGAGTCGTGACGCATTTGTTCTCATGTCCACTAAGGGCACAGAAAAACTTAAGCTCTTGGACCTCAAACTCGTCGTTCGTAAAGTCACCATTTCTCCCTCTGTGCTTCTTGCACACGCTCAAGTTTTGGAAAAGGCTCACGCCAAATACCCCCTTACGCGAGTCGATATTAAAACAATTACAATCGCCCAAGGCTTGAGAGACAAAACAGTAGATAACCTCTTTCTTAATCAAATGC
>NW_026267389.1:286678-293851 GCF_000697945.3 Frankliniella occidentalis | reverse complement strand
CGGACCCGTTGTTTTTGATTTTTTAAAAATCCAATTTTTGAGCTAGAATGCTCATCTTCGAACTCGACCTGTCTTTTGATGGCACAAAACTACCCTGAAAATCCCAGGTCGCTCGCTCAATTCGTTCTTGAGTTATCGTGCGGACAGACAGACAGACAAAGTTTTTTTCGACCAGACGGAGTAATAGGCTTCTCTAATCGCTCAGCCAATAAGACCCCGACAAATGGCTCGAGTATGTCAAATCTTGGGCCCGGAAGGCTGTCTTTATACCCTCCCATTTCCTCGTCTCTGGTATCAGCGCAGCGCCGCAGGCCTAGCTTTATGTGCCCCAGGCGCGTCGTAGCGTAACAGTGTTTCGTGAGATATCGCGAAGCCTGTTACGCGAGACGTGGTCTAGCGTACATATAGCTAGTTTTAGTTTGATGTTATCTGTTGTAATAGTGTAGTCTAGTATGTCTTCCATATCTGTTCTGCTATTGGCCTTCCTGGTAGGTTCATCTGGTATGTGGAAGTTAAGCGTATTTATGTCGGTGAATTCTTCGAACCATTTGCCGTAGTAGTTTGTTGTATTATGGCCCCAGGTGGCATTTTTAGCATTCAGATCTCCGGCTATTAGTGAAGAGGGCTTGTTTCCTGGTAGCTTCATGATATCCGGTTTTTTAACTTGCATGTTAGGCGGGCAGTAAGTGGATGTTATGAGGATTGGTCTCTTTTCTTTTGTCTCCATGCTTATGGTGACTGATTCTACCGTCCCAGTGTCTATGTTTTCTTCAGCGAAGTCGCTATTTTCCTTGATGATTCCCACTCCTCCTTTTCTTTTTCCTACTCTGTCCTTTCTCAGGAGGCGGTATCCTGGTGGTGTGATTATGATTTATTTCTCGATAAGATGTGTTTCCTGTATAAGAAATGCCTCTGGTTCGTATTTTGGTGCAAGGAGCAGGATATTATTGGCTCTTTTTCCATAGCCATTTACATTCCAGCTGATAAGTTTTAGGACGGGAGGCATTCTTTGATGAGATTGAGCATTAGAGTCTTCAAGTTTTCCTTTATCCAATTTGCAAGGTTTTCTTTGGCCCATTGTATCAATGAGGCGATGGGAGGTTTGATAGTGTCTGTGGGCGTAGCCGTAAGCATCTTCATTATATCTTTTGTGTCAATGATTCCTTCAAGGAAGTTGGTGAGTTTCTGGTTTGTCTGAAGTATTGTTTGTGGGGGTTGTTGGTTTTGTTTTGAGAGACTGCAGCATTTTGTTGATGTCTCCGTTGGTTGGAACTGATGGAGTCTTCTGTTTTTCCGGTTGCTTCGTCCATGGGTTCTGATGTGTTGCTTTAGGGGTCTGGCCAGGTGTTCGTGCTGTGTTTCTTTTGTCCTTGATTTTTCTCTCTTCTTCTTCATAAGTGGGGCAGCCTCTCCATGTTGCAGGGTGTTTATGATCCACGTTGCAATTTGGGTAATTTGGTTCTTTAGCGTTGCACTCGCTGAGTGGGTACTTATCACCGCACTTAGGGCATAGTGGAGTTTGAAAACAGGATGCCCTGGAGTGGTGGTAACCAGAGCACCTGGTACATATTGCTATCAATGGTCTTCTTCTATCAGTAATGTTCACCCTGTGATGGAGTAGTTGAGTAGTTGCTTGACGCTCTTTATGTCCTGTGCATTTTCGTTATTTTCCAGGTCTGTGTTTATTTCGTCAGTTGGCTCTCCTTCTCTCTCGCGTCTGTGGATGTTGAGCACATTGTAGCCTCTCGTGACGAGTGCTTCCTTGATTGTTTCTTCGTCGATACTGTTGTGAATGTATCAAATAACCAACTGTAGTGGCCTCGATTTCTCCCTGGCATATGTGTGAAAGCTGAATCCTTTGGATGTGAGTAGTGCCTGGATCTTGAACCAGTCTTCATCATGTTTTGTATGTATTGAGATGCTTTGCCCTCTGGCATGACACTTAAATTTCCCTGCTCCCACGCTGTTTGGCCACGTACCACCATTTGGTCCAAGCCATAATCTGGCTCCGCGCTGCGTACTAGTTTGATTGACATCAAGTCCAGTTTGAGTGACCTAGAAGTTAGGTTAGCTTAGGTTTCAACTTTCCGCCCGCCAAATTTTTCATCCTTATGTCACCAAATCCGTGACATCAAATGAACCTGTTTAGGGATCAGTCACCATCGAGCTTAAACCAGGTACGTCCCCTTCTCCGTCTCGTCTTATTCTCTTTTTCTGTCTCTCTCTCTCTCTCTCTCCCTCTCTCTCTCTCTCTCCCTCTTTCTCTCTCTGTCGCTCTTTCTCTCTCAGTCGCTCTTTCTCTTCCTCCCTCTCTCTCCCTTTTTCCTTGTTCTCTCTCTCTCTCCCTCCCGTCTCTCCTCTCTCTCTTCCTCTCTCTCCCTCCTGTCTCCTCTCTCCTCCTCTCTCTCCCTTCCCCCCTCCTCTCTCTCTCTCTCTCTTCCTATCTCTCCCTTCCCCCCCCCCTCTCTCTCTCTCTCTCTTTCTTACCCACTGTCTTTTCTTTATAAATATGTGAAAATTTCTTTTCTGCTTTTTTTCCCCTTTTCCTCACAATTTCTGAACCGGCCTTCTGAATAAAAAAATCGCTTCGTGCCTCAAACTGGGATTTACGTGATGTTCTCTTAGCAAGAAGGGGACCCCCTTTGCAATCAGTGCTTGTCACAAAAACTCTCTATTGTCCAGTCCTCGTCTGAATCAGAACCTGAAAAAAGTAGGAATTATAAGTCGGTTTACTGGATTATATTTTTTTAAACAAGAGCATGATATAAACAGACCAAGAATCTCGGAAAAGTCTTGAGCGCTAGGGTTCTTGGGAGGGGTTGTGAAGCCGGCAGCCGCTGAAAGAAAAAAAACAAATGATTTGAAACATTTTTCTTCAAAAATACATTCACTTTTAATTTTGAAAAGTATAATAACGTACGGTCCTCCAATTTTACGCCCCTGGAGCGCAGTTGGCGAGTGCTCTGGATCTCTTTAGTTGCCGGAGAAGGTGGTGGTGTAAAATCATGCTCTTCATTATCCTTAGCTGGTACTTCGACGTCTTTAGGCAAACTCTCTAGCGGAACGGTCTCCTGGTTGGGTAATTCTTGTAATTCTACATCTTGAATCATTGGACTAGTCTCGGGTTCAAGGTGTGCCACTGAAAAGACAGAAAAAAAATGAACTGAAAAACGCAGGCAGCGAAGCAAAAGCATACAGTATAAGGAATGTTTCACATTTGATTCACCTACCTCTCTTTCGTTTCGGTTTGGTTTTTTTTACCTTCCGCATACTTTTGCTCTTTTTTTCCTTCATAAAATAGTCAGAGAGCGAACCAGGTCTCACATCCTGCAAAAAAATACAAAATATTTGAAAATTTAATTTAAGAAGGGTTTGGCCGCAACCCGCGCCAAACATGTCCACTCAAACCAAAATGGACCTAGAGGCATGAGTTTGGGTTCCAAACCCACGAGTCGTTTTTTTTTTTTTTGCGCGTCCCGAAACTCGTACGTGGCTTATTAAATAGAAGCAGCACAGCAAAATCGAAAATCAGTAATATAACATGCAAACGCGTTTGCTTTAAGTGGCAACTAAAAGGTGCTCAGTCATTGGAGCTGAGCAACAGCTCCAACTCTTGTGAAACCCAAAGAGGGTACGTGCCATATTTTGGCCCGTGCCCGTTTCTGGCTCTCAAGCCAGTAGTGTGCTGCCAAGAGTTCAAACTCAACAGTTTATCCTGGAGCCAACATTGGGCCCGTTTCCAAATCCGGCACTCCGGTGAGTACCCAAAATTGGCCCCAGATAACACTTTTAGAGAGCCAGGTTAGGGCGCGGAGCCAAAAACAGCAACTCACAAAGAGCCAGCTTACGGCTCAATTTTTAAACAGTGACATGCGGCGAGAAAAATGCGGGCAGCAATAAATAACTCAAAATAAAGCGATGGAAAAATAAAATGCGTGCGTCATTTCTGGAGGGGATTCGATAGGAGTAAACCTATCGATGGGTATTTTGCTATCAACTACTTCTCCCCCGCCCACTTACCTATCGTCGCGTTCCTTGAGGTTTCCAAGGATAGATATAGTATGGATCCGGCGGGTGACCGTCGCGCCCTTGAAGAAGCCACAACCTTTGGAGGGCTCGTGACTCGGCTGGAAGAAGAGTGTGCTGCGCTAGGTTTTTCTGCCTACAACGCATGGAATATTCTGCTGTCCCCACAAGCCCACGAAGTTCTGCTCTCCAAGTTGAAACTCGCAAATATGCCGCTCCAGTATTGTAGTATTGACTATGAGAAACTTTCTCACTTACTGCGGGATATACAAAGGCCCATTCAGCGGGCAGCTAAAATACTGCAAGGATTTTCCCTCTGACACGGAGGTTCTTGCTAGCATCGGGCGAATCTAGGGCAGAGTAGGTTTTGACTAGCTTGCCCTAGGAAGGGGATCAGCACAAGCCTCGGTGTGCTTTAAAACGGCCCTTTTCAGGGCTAAAACATGTTTTTCGTAAGGGTAAACCCAACGAAGACGAAACGAACACCTTTCACCCTTTCACTCTTGTGTGAGGATCGGGGCAACCAGAAACCGGTACCAATGGCCCGGCGAATTCTAGACAGGGTATCTCCTTCTCTTTCGATACCGGGACCAAAACTGCGACGTCGAGGAAACGGCGATCCCAAATTCGGTCCATTTGAAAAGCTAAAGTGCCAAAAACGGGACCGCATTTTGTCTCGTTTGGTTTATACTGCTTCTGAGCGGCCTAGCCGACGAGCCCCGGGTTAGATCCGCAATCGGGCTCATTGTATTCCATGCCGGCCCCGAAGGATGACCTTTGCTATAGAAGCATTTGAACAGAGTTTTCGGGGACACTGCTGGCTTGAACGGAGTTTCCCGGGAAACTGCAGGCTTGAACTGAGTTTCCAGGGAAACTATTTATAACCGTAGGAGGGTGACCGGATAGCGAAGGGTGAAAGGGAGATAGAGAGGGATTGCCTAAGTCTTTGTTGTAGGATATCCCTTTAGACAGATTTGGTGGTCCTCAAAAGAACCTCATAAATATTCGATTGAACGAGGTAGGCCCTTTCCTCCGTCTTTTGGGGCAGGAGCAGAGCCTGAACTAACTCACTGATTTTGGTGGCGCTCACGGCGAGCCTCACGACGAGCCTCACGCCGTTTCGCTTTTCTCCTGTCACGTCTCTCCTCACGCCTCGAAAGGTGGGCCATCTCCTTCATCAACCTTGCGCGGTAGATTTGAGATTCTTCATTCAGGTGGCTCATCATGTGTTGCGAAAGGTATAAAACTCTGTCCCCGCAGAACGGGCAGTAAATCTGATGGGGCTCTGACGACCAAATCGAAAAGTCTTCTTCCAGGGTAAACAAACTGTCACAGTTTAGAGAACATCAATCGGAGGAAGGAAGTATATATACTAATAGATCACGGTACGATATCGTCAGGCAGAAATATAGGTTGACGAGTGGGGCCATCTTGCGGCTGATTACCCAACCTAGATGGTTGCACCCCTTTTCCCAGCGTCGTATTCCTGGTCAAAGGTTTCGCGATGCATCCCTAATAGTTTACGCTTTTCCAATATTCCTGAACTGGTATTAATTGTCGTCGTCTTTAGCCCCGAAAGCAGGCAAAGAGTATAGCCGCAGTGGTGAGATCCCCAAACAGCGACACAGTGATACCGCTTGCCAAAACCAAACCTAACCTAGTTTGAAACGGGTCTATCCCAAGAACCAGTTTCGTGCCCGAGCCAAAATCTGGTTCGAGCATTTTTCCCGCCAAACGACACGAACAGGGTTGGATTTTTGGTTTGAAGTTTAAAATAAAAAGGGCCAGTATCTGGTACGTACCCAACACGTGACATGATAATTTACCAGCTCAATCATTAACGGCAGGCCATTAAGACACTTCGAATCTAAAACTTTGCTCGGGAAAGGCACATGCTGAAGTACAAGTAAAACTTTGCAAGCTGCTTTCACCTAATAAGGTCGAACACCACAAAGTGGTAAATTTTTGACCGGAGCCAGAATACGGATCGCAAACCACCGGTTTGACGACCGTTGGCCAAACCACGTCAGAGAGGAGCAAGCTCTGTAACTCACCGAAGTTAGTCACTTTTGAGAGAATGAAGGGTGGTAGCTGGTCCTTTCTTGGTTTCCTCCTCGGGTCTTCCGGCTTGTTTTGTGGCTCTCCATTTTTTCCTACTTCATTTGGGTGCGGTGTGCTTGTGCTGTATTCGTCTTCTGTTCCTTTGGGGCTCTGTAGTGCTTCGAAACTGTTTGGACTTTCAAATGGTGAGGCTTTGGTGTTTACAGTTAGGCTGTGGGTGTTCTTTTTTCCCGACCATTGTTCCCTCTGATTTTTCTGCTTTGGTTGCTCTTCCTTTCTTAGGTCTTTGTTTCTCTCTTTTTCTTTTTCCTTTCGCCTTTCTCGTTCTGCTTTTTCTTTTCGTTTTTCTTTTTCTGTTTTGTCCTGCTTCTGGTCTTCTTAATATTGGATCATTCTCACAGCATCCGCCGATCTTTGTTCTTCTTCATCAATAGTCCATTTTGTTGCTTATAGTGTACGTTGTCCAGATGTGCATCCACTAGATCTTTGTCAGTGTATTTAGGTGTTCATAGGCTTCTTGCAGAGTTTTAATGTAGACTCCTCTGAATTTTAGTTCTATTTTTTCGATGGGTTTTGACCTTTTAGGTGGATTTAGTTCTACCTCTTCTTTTTCAGTTTCTTCATTTAGCATGTACATGCTGTCGATGGTACACTGGTGTATAGGTGGGATTTCCTTTCCTTTCCTTTCCTTTTAAGAAATTCTTTGCCTCTTGTAGGGTTTTGATATGGACCTTCACGTCTGGTAAGGGAGGGTGGGGCACAATGGGACATGGGGCACAATGGGACACTTTCAAATTTGGCGCCTTCCACTTCCTGTGGGATCGGCCAATCACGAGTGGAGATAGCGAAGGAGTAGTAGAGACGTTGCCACAAGGCGGTGACCCGGCTCGACTCTCTTCCAACCAGGCAGGTGGCTACGAAGTTTACAGTCACTAAAAACAAGGTAAAAGTAGCATCAGCACTCGATTTATTATTTCCCATAGTTCCGAAAGTAATTGATGTAAATTAACTTTTGTAACACGGATCTGTTCCTTGATCCTTCGCACGTCGGCGACTTGTGTCGCCCCGCGGTCGGATGAGAGGTTA
>NW_026267389.1:285392-286628 GCF_000697945.3 Frankliniella occidentalis | reverse complement strand
AAAAATGTAACGGAAAAATTTTGCTACGCACAAAGATTTGTAACGGAAAAAAATTTACGGTTTTGCATAGGCCTCTCTAAGGGGGAAGGATTTACCGCAAAAAAATTCTAACGAGCGTTGTCGCAAACGTCTCAGAACGCTGTAGTAACTGTGGCCGAGTGGATACAGTGCCTGTCCGTGGAAACCTAAGTTGAAGAAGTGCAGCAGTTCGATCCCCGCTAGCCGCCTCTTTTGCCTTTTGACACACACAAGCTTAAGGTAAATTTGTCGTTTTTTAGACGGAAAACGAACCATATTTGGGCGTGAAAGAACGACAACTTAAAATGCATTGCAACGATACGCAAGACGTTCGCCTGCTTGTCGTTATCGCGCCCTAAATTTGTTGTTAATTTACCGTTTTGTAGTCGTGATTCGTCTCGCAAACAACGACAAGAAGACAATCTTTTTACCAACTTTTGTTCCACGTTGACGATCCGAAACCAAATGGTATTTGCTCGTTATTTACTCAAATATAGATTGACTGTACTGCAATTTTGTATTTTTCCTCATCCATTTATTTGATTGCAGATAAGCCGGCGGCATCTGTAAAAAAAAAATCCTACCCCAAAAGTACCCTCAGGTGGGCGAGGACGACATCATTATAAGGCATTACATTGAGATGAGGGAAAAGGAAAAGAAGTCGAAGGATGTCATTAACAGCTCGCTGCCAAGTATTAAAAGAATACTTTACCAAATTAATGAGAAAAACAAAAGATAACAGAAAGAAGTTGATCCACTTGACCGAGCGCATGACTCGGAGGCAGTGATCAAGTTCATCAATGACGGACTTCAATCTGAGGCACTTACACCTGAAAAAATAACCTGGAGAAGGAAGCCAAAAAAAAAAAAAAAGACAAAATGTGAGAACCGAACTCGCCACGGAAAAGACGCTGATGACTGACATGTACGATTACCTTGAAGACCCCAAAAGGCGACAAAAGGTCGAAGAGTCTTTGAAGAAGATGGACATGTACTGTACACCCAACCGATAATGACAACTACATTAAGTCAACTAGGAGCAACCTCATCAAATTGCCACTCATCGCCACTAAACGAAAAGGACCTTGAACAACTCCCACAATCAGCAACGCAAATAAACTAGGTAGATGTACGCCAGACCACGTCTCGCGTAACAGGCTTCGCGATATCTCACGAAACACTGTTACGCTGCGACGCGCCTGGCATACATCTACCTAG
>NW_026267389.1:276600-284252 GCF_000697945.3 Frankliniella occidentalis | reverse complement strand
CAGTGGCGCCCAAACTATGGTCCAAGCGATGCACGCGCACAGGTACAAATCTATACAAGGTAGGTACATGAGAGGGAGAGAAAGGGGAGAAAGAGGGAGAGAAAGGGGAGAAGGAAAAAGAGGAGAGAAGGGGAAAGAGGAGGAAGGAGAGAAAAGAGGAGAGGAAAAAAGGAAAAGAGGCAGAAACAGGAGAGACTTTGAGTAAAGTATGGGGTATGGGGGTGCAAGGAGGGGCAGTCGCCATTTGCCACTGGCGGACGTCATCGTTCTCGTTTGCCGCTGGCCGCCTGTGCACCCTCCGGCAGCGCCAGTGTGTCATCCGCCGATAGGTGCCCTTAGTGTTACATCAGGCGTTCACGAGAAGACGCCCAGCACTCTAAAAAGGGAGAAGCATTTTTGTCATCTACGTTCAATGTTTCCTTGTGAACATCTCCATTAGATAGAAATTTGTCTATACCTATACTACATTATTGCTTTGTAGAAATTTAACAGTGTGGGTACGAATCCGCTATTGTGCCTGAAACATCTACAGTTGTCTTTTCCCGTTTAGAGTGTGGCTGACATTATAGGAGTGAAAAGGAAACGGCACCAAAAAGGGTAGAAGAAAGGTAGCGAATCCCTCTCACAACCGCTCTTTTTGTCATGAAATATCGAAAAAATTTCTTGCTCGCTTCGCTCGCGTTTAAACCAAAGTTTTAGACCGAACGACGTCAACAAGTGTGGCAAACACAGTGCTCATAGGGAGGTGCCCGAGCCACCAAGGCTGAAAATGAATGACAGAAGTAAAATGGCTGGAACTGGGCAAAAGAGTCTCCTAATATTGCATAAATCCTCTAAAACCGCTCTTTTGGTTATAAAATACAACAAAAAAATCTCGCTCGCTCCGCTCGCGGTTTTCTATAATCAGGGCCCCCTATCATGATCCCCTAGGAAAAGAGCATTTAACCCTTATATATCCTGTAGCATACGTCAGCGCCAGCATTCACACAGTCTCCCTTATTTATGTTTGAAAAGGAAAAAGGTTACAATGACGAACAGATTCCTGGATTTAATTTTTAAAGGCGTAAAAAAAATATTATCGTCAAATTGAAACGTAACAAAGCGAGGGGGGGGGGGCAATGTCCCAAAATAGGGCTCTGCTATGTAGGTACATTTTGCGCCCAAAAGGTAGGTACACAGAGAGGTTTGCACGGGTACACAGGAAAATTGTGGGCGCCACTGGAGGCAGATGATGCCAGGCTTTCACACATGGTAAAAATTTGCATGAAAATAAAGAGCCTAGCAAGTGAAGCTTTGAGTGAGGAATCTGTCATCCCCCTTGGTGCTACAACAACAATAAAGAATGCAGTCACTCATAGAATTAGTAAGTTTTGTATCAGTGATATACATCTAGCAACTTACTTGATTGACCCATGTTTTGTTGGTGAAGGGTTGACGGATTTGGATTGCCATCGTGCTATGGAGGTAATTGAAGGGATGGCTCGACACCTGGCATTAGATGTGGATGCAGTTATTGATAATCTTGCTGAATTCAAGACAAAAACTAATTTTTATAGCAATGACAGAATGTGGAATCGTTCACTCACCATGAACTGCATCACATGGTGGGATTTCTTTTGTGGCAACCAACCACTGCACCCCATAGCTGTACGTTTGTTAGGCTTAATGCCATCAGCCTGCCCTTGTGAAAGGGTTTGGTCAGAGTACGGGTTTGTGCACAACAAAGTGCGAAACAGACTTGGTAACCTAAAGGTAGAGAAAGAGGTTGCTGTTAAACACAATCTGAACCTGTGTCAACCCCTCTCTGAAGAAAAAAGAAAGAAAAATAGTGAATTAAATGCTGCAAGAGAAGAGAAAATTAGAGCGTACCCAACTGTGTCACTGTTTGATAATGAAGGAGACGATGAAGATGATTGGAGTGATGATGAAGATCAAGGTGGGCCTCTTTGGACATCTGATGAAGATCTTGAAGATTCATCAGATGAAGATGAAAACAACAATCATTCAGATGCAGAGGATCTGTAATTTTCAAGCGCACTGACATTAGTAAACGTAAAACAAGCACAAATGTTTTGTGATATTAGCCAAACATAGACATAGTTTTACTACTTACTTGTATTTTTAAGGAATGACTGAAGTTCTTTGTAGCTAGTTTTATTTTCTTGTAGTCCAATTTAGTAAAGAGAAGTATAAATACTTGTTATGTGATTTTAATAGAGAAGACTGAGAGACTGTTTCTTTTAAAAGTATTTTTGTTCCTTTGTTGTACTGTTCAGTCTAGTCTAGTGCATCTCTGATTGTATAACATTTTACAATTGCAATTGTTCACAACAGTTCCTATGATTGTTACTTATTTAAACATGACCATTGTTTAAGTATTGTATGTGTCTGTTTTATGTTCCATTCTCCATTTATTTGTATTGTTTCCGTTGATTGTGAAGCTTTCAACTAATAGATAAAAAATGGAGCATAACTATATTTATTTTCTTGTTTCTTTTACCCTTCTCTAAGAAAAAGGTTTGGATAACATTCAAAAAACAATAAACATCACTTGCAGCTGCTTTTGTTTTTTTAGTTTTAACTTTAAGTATTTTTATTTTATACCTAAGTCCAAAACGGGTTCTGAGCGGCAAGTTGTATTACTCTGGACAGCTGGCCCATATAGATGTGAGGTAAGAATTGGGTGCATGAAATAAGAGCATTATTTTTACAAGTGCTTTTATGATGTCCAAAAATAATTATCAAGCCACTTAAAATTATCAGGGTGAGAAAAAAATTTCATTCCAGAACACAGTCAGCTGTTGGCTCTGATTGTCCTATAACCTTACTTAACTCCTCCTGAGGGATTGCACATAAGAGATAGGGATGGGGGACATATCACACAAATAAATAAGAACTGCTGCGAAAAGTAAAGAATTTACCCCCTCCCCCACCCCCTATATTCTATCATTAACCAATAATGATGGTGGTAAAACATCAAACTGTAGTAGTAGTAGTATGTTCCTTGCCCTTGGCCTTGAGGGGACGGAGCAGACGAGCAGACAACGTTTGCTTTCGATACGCATACGCATGGGCTGGCGCTGCCTAGCGGTCATCTTTGCAATTTTCCAGCAATACCCCACTCCTCAGAGACACTGTCAGTCCTGGTGGCAGGTGTAGAACCGGGCGATATTGGTAGAGGTACAGGCAGTAACGTAGGCAATCATGTAAAACACACTTTTTCGTGATATTATGCTGTATTTGGCTCCGAAAGCTTCTAAAAACGTTTTTTCCCATTTTTTCGTTTTTTCCCGAGGGCCTGGGAAAAAAACGATAAAAACCGGTTTCTTTCCTGGTTTTTTTCCTTGGTTTTTTACCAGTGGCATTCCCTAGCGTGGATTGGCTGTACGGATTTCGAGATCGGCACCCCCAACTAACCATGCGAAAACCAGAAGCGTGCAGCACAAGTCGAGCATCTGCATTTACTCCCGAGAATATGAAAATATTTTTTAACAATTTGAAGAATGTTCTGGACAGACATCCCTCGTTTGCTGACGGGTTCCGGGTGTATAACTTGGACGAGATCGGGACGACCACAGTGGGCTCTGTGAAAAGGAAGATTTTTGCTCCGACTGGAGTCAAGCAAATCCCCCAGTCCAAAACCGCGGAAAGGGGCACTCTAGTTACCACAACATGAGTCATTGCTGCTAATGGCACAGCTCTGCCGCCAATAATGGTTTTCCCGCGCGTTCACTTCCAAGACCACATGCTGCTGGATGCATACCCTGGAACATTAGGACTGGCTGCTCCGTCAGGCTGGATGAACGGCGACGTTTTCCCCCTTGTTATGGAGCATTTTGTGAGAAATACAAAATCGTCCAAAGACAATCCAACTTTGCTGATTTTGGACAACGACACGTCACATCTGCCCCTAGAAGCTCTTGATATCGCTAAGGCTAACGGCGTCACTCTTCTGACGTTGTCTCCTCACACAAGCCACAAAACTCAGCCGCTAGATGTTGCCGTGTTCAGCCCCTTCCGAACGTACTACGACAACGCCATGCGTAACTGGATAATGGCAAATCCAGGCAAAAAGGTAACAATTTACCACGTTTCTGCATTTGTCAAGACAGCAATGGAGAAAGCCATGACGCCAGGTACAATTTTGGCAGGCTTTCGTAAGTGTGGAATTTTCCCTTTCAATCCGGATGTCTTCACAGAGGCCGATTTTCTTGCTGCTGCACCTTTCAAGGAACCTGAACAGAACACGTCAAGACGGGAGTCCGGTGTGCGAAGCGAAGCTACGACATCACCCACTGAGCCACCCACTGCAGCGACAACACTTTCCCCCGCTATAGCCGCTGCCGCTGCACCGGATCAATCTGCGGGGACTTCGACCGTTGTAGATCAGCAAGAGACGCTGTCGGAGGAGAGTCGCTTCGTGGGACCCTATGCCATTCGTGGTTTGCCTTCGCAGCAGAAAACAGCACCTATCGCAGCAGGCCGGCAAAATCGACGCAAGGGTAGGTCCATGATTCCAACAGACACGCCAGAAAAACAACAACTGGAAGCCCAAAAAGCTGCAGCTAACGCCCGTAGGAGTGCGTCTTCTGGAAGGGGCAAGAGGGCAAACAGCAGGAGACGGGCGGTTATTCCTGCTGCTAAGAAGACGAAAACCAAACCGCCAGCACCGTCGACCTCCTCGGCGGACGAGGAGGACGCCGACGATGTCGCCCCTTTGGCCGACTCCGACACTTCTTTGACCTGGGCAGAGGACGAAGACACGGGCCCCACTGTTGTTGACCCAAACAACGTGCCTGAACTCAGCAAAGCTCCTCAAGAGGAAGATTATGTTCTACTTCGGAGAGAACAAATTCAGAGGGGAAGGAAGTCAGAAGTTATCTACACAGTTGCAAAAGTTCTTACAGAACCCAATGAGCCCGGCTGTGTGCAAGTGAGTCTTCTCAAAAACAACCCGAGAGCCAAGGATAAATTTGTTGTCTGTGATCCTGCCAAAATAGAGACTGTTAATGTTAAGGAAAACATTATGATGCTTTAGCCCAAACCAAATGTGGGCACAAAGCGACAAAACTATATTCTTAGCTTCCATGTCGATGTCAGCCTTATCCGGCTTACTGTTTAATTTACTGTCTATTTAGTATTATGAAACACCTGTGATTAGGAAATCTTAATGTAATCTGCAATTTACTTTATACTTTAAAATTGTTCCTAAACCTGTGATCAGTGTGATCTAGCATTTGATTAATATTTTTAATTGTTCCTAAACCTGTAATAAATGTGATCCCACATTTATTTAATTTTTAAGATAAAGTGAAGTAACACTTTTTTTTATTTGACGCTGAGAGTATCAGGCTTCTAGTCCAATTTTATTTTTGTTTTTCAGTACAACAGGAAGCCAAAGTTATTTTTCTTTTGTTTTTGCTTTGACTATTCAGTAATGTTCACAACTTATGACTTATAGGTTGAGTTTTTTTTTCCTATTTTTGTTACGCAAAGTACTACAATTTTGTCTAGAGAGTCAATAAACACTATATTTTGCACCTATCGGCGTTTCTTGCTCTTAAAACCTGACTTTTCTATGAAAGGACGCAGTGTCCCATTGTACCCCAGGGGGTGTCCCATTGTGCCCCGGTCTGGGGCACAATGGGACAAGTGCAAAGTTTTGGGAAAATTGAAAAATCAACCTGATAACTCAAAAAAATCAGAGTAAACACCTCGCCACTTTAAAGAGGACAAAATTTAGTATCGTTCTGGGCGGTTTCAGGCATGCTAAGTCAAATACTCTGTTGCCTACGGCAGATTAAAGAAAAGGGCTGGATGTAGTATTTTTTCTTTTTGTGGTGAAATTTTGTGGACGATGTAGTCCATTGGTGGCATTTGATGAAGGGTAACACTTTAGTAGTATAGATTACCCCTAGTGACCCGCTGCCATTTTGATTGCCCCTAGTGACCTCTACCCCTAGTGACCATTACCCCCAGTGACCACCCTCCGCCATTTTGAATCCCCCTCGTCACCCCGGCCCCTAGTGACCCGGTGCCATCTTGAAAGAGCAAGGGGGGGCCTAACCCAACCTAAGGTGGGACTTTGTCACTCCGCTATTGTCACCCCTCGTATGGGGGGCCCAATTCAACCTAACCTAAGGCAAGTACCCCAGGTCCCGGGTACGACAGGTTCAAACGCGTCCGACGCCGCCCGCCCGGAGCCGCCCGCCCGGGTGAGGTCGCCGTCGAGGAGCCCGCCCCCGCGCACCGGAGCCGCCCGCCCGGAGACCGCTGTCGTCACCGAGGCCGTCACCGCGAGGTAGCCGGGGTGAGGAGTCCGCCCGCCCGCCACGCGCACCGGGACCTCGAGGTCGCCGTCGAGGAGTCCGCCGTGGCCGTCGTGGGCTTCACTCCACAGATCCAAGAAACATTGGATTGGCTCAGATAAGGTCAAAGCATTTCACAGATTTTACAAAGATGAACATGACACCGACAAAAGACACAGTGGCGACATGAGCACCACTGACAGCAGAAAGTGGACGATGGAAATGCCGTACAACATTTACTCCACCAAGAGGCGCGACCATGGTAGCGTAAGGCACAGCACGATTCATAAAGATGGTGTATACTATAACCGATATGGACGAGTGGATGGATAAGGCCTATAGTTGCAGAGCGAGGCGCCGTGGTAGTGTCGTCAATGGGTTGTCATTAAATAAGGGGCTTAAGACACGAGCGCGAGCGCGCCTCTACCCCCGCGGTACCGCTGCGCCATGTCGGCGAATTACCGTACCACCCGATTAATTACATGTACAACATGTCCAGGCTTGCTCGCCGCTCGGGCCATCGCGCCGCCGCCGCGGCGCTACCTCGCGCGCGTCGGCTGCTGGCCGTGCCATGCCGCGCCGCCGGGGTCCCCTCCTCACACCGCTCTCCCCTCCTCCGCCCCTACTCCACTCGATCCGGCTCGAGCTGGCTTGGCAAGCGCGCGAACAAGTCCTCCCCACTCCTGCGTCGTCTGCTCTACCTGCTTTTGAGAGTACGGATTACACTAGCAGGTCCACGAAAAAAAAGGGGCGCCCGAGCTGACACAAAGTGTCATTGAATTTTTACAAACATCATTACACATCTTCAACACGCAATCGTTAAGAATTCGGTAGAAGTGCCAATAAGCACTTTACCCCCTCCCCTCTCGCCCCGCGCAGCAGGACGCGGCGCGTCGGCGTCCCGCTTCAGTCAGTCGTGCGTCCAGTGTTGGAGCAGGCGTTGTCTTTGTGCTCGCGTCGCAATGTGTCACCGGCAGCTCGAGAAAGACTTGTACATGTCGGATAACTCCACCATGGAGCCACTGATCCTTAGCCAGGAGTCGCAGTGCAGTTCTATGCCCTCGCCCTCTTCGTCTTTCGCGCTGGAGCTACACCCCTCGGGGTTGCTGTATGATAATGAGGTAAGTGTTTGATTCGCTGTGCGCGCCAAATCTATGTTGCATCATCCTATGATTTCACGCTATAGCGTCCCCCGTTGCGTCGCCCATCTTGATTCTACGATACCCTGTGTTGATCGCGAGTGTTCTTCCAGTGGCGCCCAAACTATGGTCCAAGCGATGCACGCGCACAGGTACAAATCTATACAAGGTAGGTACATGAGAGGGAGAGAAAGGGGAGAAAGAG
>NW_026267389.1:268950-274784 GCF_000697945.3 Frankliniella occidentalis | reverse complement strand
CAAGAAGTGAATTTTCAATTATTGTTCTTAAAAGTATGTTTTTTATTTTATTCAAAAAATCAATCAATAATAATCATGTTCATTTCAACTTTATTGTTTTCTTTCAACGAAGCCCTTGTCACATCACGGGAAAGTTAACATTAACTTGGGTAAAAAACTTCAGCTGTCGAACGCTTCAATGACGGGGAAAGTTGAAGTTAAAGATCTCATTTAAAATACAAGACATGATATTTTATCTATCACTAACTATTTTGTGATGCCAATGTAATGTTATACCAAAACTCGTTTTAATTAACAACACTCTCTACTTGGTTGTAGAAATAGATGAGTGAAATTACTTTATCATACTTCTGACTCAATATTTTGAGGGCAAACATTTGACGATTCTTTGAGCGGGGGAAAGTTAAAGTTCTCATTTTAAATACAACACATTTTATTTTAACCAACACACTTTGTGATGTTTAAACAAAGCTTGTTTTAATTAATAACACTCACTACTGGGGTACAAAAAGAGATGAGACACTTGTGTTCTGAGCTCAGATTTAAAAAGCAAACAATTGACGATTCTTTCACGGGGTAAAAGATAAGCCTGTTTGAGCCATAGAAATTAATCATTGATGCTCATCCAGGCTGTCACTGCAACCTCAAGTGTGGCCACACAGGTGGAGGTGTGCTCGACCTGGACCTGGTGGCCTTAGGGTCGATGCGGCACAGCAGCGCTGCGGAGGCTGGAGGAGCTGGCCGTGGACCTGGCCGCGACGGGGATGCCCAAGCTGGAGGCCCTGGTAGTCTTGGGGTTGATGCGGCACCGCGGCGCTGCTGAGGCTGGAGTTCCTGGCGGTGTGCTCGCCGTCACCCTCGAGGTGCCGGGGTGGGGCGGGGATGCCCAAGCTGGAGGCCCTGGAGGCCTTGGAGTCGCTGGCGTGCTGGAAGTGCTGCGGAGGATGGAGGTGCTGGCGGTGTGCCCGCCGTCACCGCCGACGCTCTCGCGGCGGCGCGGCGGAGGCTGGACGTGGACGTGGACCTGGCGGCCTCTGGCCCTGGACCGCCGCCGTCCTGCTGACACACACACGCACACACGCGCGCGCGCGCACACACATGCACCCAGACACACACATACACAGGTGCCCGCGTCTAGGTCACCGCCGTAGTTGAGGTCGGCGACATGCAAGGGCCGTGTACTGCTGCGCTCTGGCGGCGTTTTGCGGAACTATGGTCGTAACCGGCAGTCTATTCGAGTCGAGCTGCTGCGCCCAGCCGGGGCAGGCAGTGAGTCGGAGCAGCACCGTCCGCTGCTGCGCTCTCACGGCGTCTAGCGAAACTACGTCGGTAACTTTGCGAGTAGAGCGGCGTACCGTGAGTAACAGGCAGCCATTTGACGAGCCGAGTCGCGCACGCCCAGCCGGGCCAGCCACGCGGAGCCGAGCCGGCGCCAGCCTGCGGGGCGGCAGGTTCACGTTTGTACCTAGTGACGAGTCGAGTCGCGCACGCCCAGGCGGGCCAGCCGCGTGGAGCCGAGCCGGGGCAGTAGTTCTGACAGCGGCCGATAGGTGCCGCGGGGTGGCGCTGTGGGCGCCGCCGTCGGGCGTATAAAATGACCCCCGCGCTCCAGGGCGGTATCACTACAGTCACAAGTCTTTCTTCGTGCACTTTGCTGATATGTCGTCGCTAGTTGGAGATATTCTGGATGAGTGGGAGGGAGGGTGTTTCTACACCGATGAGCTTCTCTCCGTAGCTTACACGGAGATGCTGCTTGCTCTGCTGGACGCCAGTCCTGCAGACAGGGCAGATGCAAGGATCGTCCCGTTCCTGCTTGTAGGCCATCTTGCCTGCATGCGGGAGCAGAACGGGGCCGACCCACACGCCGTACGGACTTACCGTATGGCACTCGCTATGGTCGGGCAGGGATCAGCTGATCCTACTCCCGCCACGCAGGCGCCGCCACCCCCCGCCACGCCTTCGGTGCCGCGCCCTGCTACACCACCTGCTTCTCCAGGCCCCTCACCCCCACCCTCGCCTTCTCAACCGGCCGAGGTCGCCCCAAAGCGGCCCCGGGAAGAGGAGGAGGAGGAGGAGGAGGGGGAGGGACCAACTCTAGAGATTCTACAAAGTCGAGAGCGGGAGTTGAAACGATTTAAAACCAAATTTCGGGAGGAAGTGATGCAAATCAGTGGTCTGGGAGACACTTTGCCTTCCGAAGAGGTTATGGAGGGGATGTTTGACGCGGCGCTGCAGAGGCAGCGGGAGGCCGTGCAAGCCAAGGACGATGACCGCGTCATCGTGGAGATTGAGAACTCGGAGAACGCTGAAAACCCACTATGGTTCAGCATGCGCCGCGCCGATCAGATCAGTGGGCGCGTCGTTCTGGACAAATTAGCGCGAGTTTTGAACTCCAATCAAGCATTTATGGCCCAGGGGCAACTCAAAATGAGTTACATACACATCCCCACACCAGAGGCTGGCGGGCGCCGTGTGGCGCGCGTCGCCAATGAATCTATGGAACAATGGATCGAGCGAAAAACAGGTTCTAGAGGCTCGATTTACTCTCCTGAAAATACTGACAACATGTGTTTGGCGCGCTGCGTGGCCGTGCTTATGGCTCAAGGGGGGATGAAAAAAGAGGCATTTTACAAACTTAAAAACCCCAACTCAGGCATTCAAACGGATAAGGCTCTCGCGCTGTGTAAACAAGCGCAGATCGACTCCACCCAACCTTGCGGCATAGATGAGGTTAGGAAACTACAGGATTCCCTCCCTGACGACCGCCTCTCTGTGTTCACAGACAAAGACGGAGAAGAGTGTGTGTTTAAGGGGCCTTATGCTGTCACACGAAAAAATATCTGTCTCTTGCTCCATGACAATCATTTCTATGCTATATTGTACCCCGGTGCTGCTTTCGAAAAACACTTTACGTGTGAGAAATGCATGGTTTTCTACAATAATAGGGGGGACCACCGCTGTGAGGGGTCGTGCTGGAGATGTTTTGGGGAGAATGAGCACACTGGTGAGCTTCAGCGTTGCCAGGACTGCGGCCACCAGTTCGCTGGCGATGCCTGTTTTGATGCGCATAAAACAGTTAAGCTCCCTCAATCAGATCACACAAAATGTGATACATTTAAATTTTGTCGAGGGTGTGAGAAAAGTTACTCACTCCAGCGGGGTCAAAAACATGTTTGTGGTTTTGTTTACTGCAAATATTGTAAGAACAATGTGCAGGAAAATCACTTGTGCTTCATCCAACCCTGGGGTGAGCGAGAGAAGAAAAAGACCTTCAAATATTTGAGCTGCTTCTATGACGTTGAAACTAGGCAGGATACACCTGTAGAGGGTCAGCAAGACACATTCGAGCACAAACCTAATTTGCTCGTTTGCCAAACAGTGTGCAGTGATTGTGCCCATATACCCCACAATGATTATTTCTGCACTGTGTGTCAGACTAGACAGCATATTTTCCACAGTTTGGACGACCCTAACCTCAATGTGATGGAGCAGTTTTTCAACTACCTCCAATCATTTGGGGCAAAGACGAAGATACTTCTGGTGGCACACAATGCCAAGGCATTTGACGCTGTTTTTGCTGTCCAGGAAATTATCAAGTGAAAACTTAAGTGTGAGATCACACTCCAGGGAGCCAAAATACTCTGTATGGAGGTAGGCAACTGGAAGTTTATTGACTCACTCATGTTTATGCCTATGCCTCTGAGTGCCATGCCCAAATCGTTCGGCCTCAACGAACTCAAAAAAGGCTACTGGCCATTTTTGGCCAATAAGCCTGAGTACTACAAGTATGAAGGCCCACTGCTAGACAGGGACTTGTACTGCGTGTCTGGCATGAAGTCCAAGGCAGCTGCAGACTTTAATGCTTGGTATGACGAACAAGTGGCGAACGAGTATGTTTTCAACTTCCGGCGGGAGTTGATCGACTACTGCATCTCAGATGTAACCATCTTGCGCCAAGCATGCCAGGCATTTAGGAAGTTGTTCGAGGATGTGGCCGGGTTTGACCCCATGTTTAACTGCATCACTCTAAGCAGTGCATGCATGGCGGCCTTTCGCCGAAATTTCCTTAAGCCAAATACGATCGGTGTTGTCCCGGCGGGGGGATACCACGGCAGAGGGAAACAAAGCCACATCGCTCTCCAGTGGCTTGACTTTGAAGCACATAAATTGGGCAAGAAAATCAGCACAATTTACACAGACAGGGAAATCTTAGTTCTGGGGCGCCGCGTCGATGGCTACGTCGAGCTCCCCCGAGAGGACGGCACAGTAGAAAAGAGAATCTACCAATTCCATGGGTGCTACTGGCACCAATGCCCCACACACTTTCCTGCCACAGAGGAGTCTACAGAGAACAGGTTCGAACAGACCATGAACCTAACCTCACTTTTCCGCCGAAGCGGATACACAGTTGTGGAGAAATGGGAGTGCGCCTTCAAGCAGGACCTTGCGTCAGACCCTGACACCAAGGCGTACTTTGAAACACACCCCACCACTCGTGCTCCGCCTCTTAATCTCAGGGACGCCCTGTCAGGCGGGCGGACGTCAGCTTTCAAGTGGTACTACAAAGCTGATCTCTCCAAAGGCGAGAAAATAAAACTAGTGGACGTTGTGTCAGAGTACCCGAATGCCAACCTCCGGGCGGAGTACCCTATCGGGCACCCTGAAATCTACCTCGAGGGTGATCCGGAAATGGCTCCTCCTGACTATTGGAACGGTGCCATTAAGTGTACTGTCCTTCCTCCCCGGGACTTGTACATACCTGTTCTCCCCTACAAGTGTGGCGGGAAATTACAGTTCCCCCTTTGCCGCACCTGTGCGGAGACAGGAAGCAAGGAAATCTGTCATCATGAGAATCCCGATGACAGAAAACTCACAAGCACGTGGTGTGCTCCTGAGCTTCTCCTGGCCCTGAGGGAAAAGGAGTACAGACTCCTAGCCACTCACGAGGTGTACCAGTACCCTGAGACATCCAAGTACAACCCTAAGACAGGGGAAGACGGTCTACTGTCCGCCTATGTTCAGTGCTTTATGGCCCTCAAAATACAGGCCAGTGGCTGGCCTGCCGACTGCACCAGCGAGGAGCAGAAAGCCAAGTTCGTGGAGGACACCCTCAAACATGACGGAGTAGAGTTGGATCCGACCAAGATGGAAAAAAATCCTGCGCTGCGCACTCTCGCGAAACTGATGTGCAACAGCTTCTGGGGGAAATTCGGGGAGAAAACTCTCAGGTCAAAGACAGAGTTTATTTATGACTATAGTAAACTCATCACTATTGTCACAGACCCCAGCAAAGAGGTAACAGGCCTTCTCCCTCTCAGTGACGAGTGCCTTCAGGTTTCTTGGAAACCAGTCGAGGACTCCGAGGAATCTCTCCCCTCCTCCTCCCTGATCCACGCCGCCTTCACCACTTGCCATGGGCGGCTCCAACTGTACCAATACTTGGACGTGGTCAGAGAGCGCGCCCTGTACACCGATACTGACAGCGTATGTTATATCAGCCGTCCAGAGGAGCCAGACCTGCGTACAGGCACCCATCTGGGTGACCTGACAGACCAGATAGAGGAGGACTTCGGTGCTGGCTCTTTTATAACAGAAATAGCCTGTCTGGGACCTAAGAACTATTCCTATGTTGTGGCGGCGGGTGGCGACACCAACAACACTAAAGTCTGCATCAAGGTCCGCGGGATATCAATAAACAAGTCCTGCGATGACCTTGTGACCTTTGAAAATCTTAAGGCTATGGCACTGGGACGCAAGGAGAATGTTACCGTCCCCATACCACGCCAGATTGCCCGCCTCCCCGGCTGGAGAATTGTTACTCGGGCGACCAAGAA
>NW_026267389.1:253248-256485 GCF_000697945.3 Frankliniella occidentalis | reverse complement strand
CGCGATATCTCACGAAACACTGTTACGCTGCGACGCGCCTGGCATACATCTACCTAGGCCTGCGGCGCTGACACCCGAGTCGGGCAAAATGCAGAATCGTAGATAGGCCTTCGGCTCCAAAGAACACAAATTTTACCCCCAGGATTTTATTTTGACGAGTTTCTCCATCAGAGACCATCAAATATCTGAGAAGCAATATTAAAATGATTTGAGGCGATTTGGGGTCATTTTCGTGTGGAAATCGCCCTCTGGCGACTAAACGGTTAGAGATAGAGCCAAACGGACAAAATTTTAGGCCAATGGGATCTACTTTGACGAGTTACGTTATAGAAAGATGTAAAACAAATTTCAAAAGTAATATTTAGGGTTTTTTGTTTTTGATTTTGTTGACAGGTCAATTTTTAAGATAGAGGGCTCAAAATCAATACAGTTCTTGCTTTTTATGATACAAAGTTACAATAAAAATTTGAGCCTTCTAGCTCAAACCGTTCTCGAGTTATCGTGCTTACAGACAGACAGACAGACAAACAGACAGACGCGAAACTTTTTGATCATCACTGGAGTAATAGGCTTCGCTATCGCTCAGCCAATCAAGATAGCGAAGAAGTAATTCCCAGCTCTCAACCACCAACTCAATGGCCAAGAAGACAAGTGAAAAGTGAGTAGTATAGATTACCCCTAGTGACCCGCCGCCATTTTGATTACCCCTAGTGACCTCTACCCCTAGTGACCATTACCCCCAGTGACCACCCTCCGCCATTTTGAATCCCCCTCGTCACCCCGGCCCCTAGTGACCCGGTGCCATCTTGTAAGAGCAAGGGAGGGCCTAACCCAACCTAAGGTGGGACTTTGTCACTCCGCTATTGTCACCCCTCGTATGGGGGGCCTAATTCAACCTTAACCTAAGGCAAGCACCCCAGGTTCCGGGTACGACAGGTTCAAACGCGTCCGACGCCGCCCGCCCGGAGCCGCCCGCCCGGGTGAGGTCGCCGTCGAGGAGCCCGCCCCCGCGCACCGGAGCCGCCCGCCTGGGGCCACCGCGCACCGGTTAGAACGCGTCTTTACCGCCCGCCGGCGCACCGGGACCGCCCGGGTGAGGTCGCCGTCAAGGAGTCCGTCCGGGTACCGCGCACCGGCACCGCGAGGTAGCCGGGGTGAGGAATCCGCCCGCCCGCCACGCGCACCGGGACCGCGAGGTAGCCGTCGAGGAGTCCGCCGTGGCCTTCACTCTTGATATTGTTTTTTATAAGCAACATTTCCATGCGCGCCCAGGAGGCAAACGTTTCGCAAACAACGACAAGAAGACGATCTGTTTACCAACTTTTGTTCCACACGGGGTCTTTGGGTAAACCTTCTGCTGTAACGGGTCGTTACTCTTTCTGTCTTTATCTCGTTTTCCTATTTGTTTTTGTCTTTATTTTTATTTCGTCTATCGTCTACTTTTTTGTCTCGTCCCGTCTTCTCACACCCCACTCCCACTGCACGGCATTCGCTCATACTGTCATTCCCTTCTCGTTGCTTTTCCCCACCTTCATCTTCCATCCGGTTTCACTTTGCCGCCACCAGAGCGCGCCACTCCTCACGCGCTCCGCGCCGCGCTGCAGCTGCTGCCCGCTCGAGCCTGCCTCATTCTTCCGGAGGTCAGACATCACCTCATCATCCCGCGAGCAAACCCGTTCAATTCATCATCTTCATTCTTTCCGCGAGCTAAATCCGTCTTTCACTTCTTCATCAAAGTGTCAGCCATGCTCGTTTTAACGGTTCGTACCACCTCCATATGCGTTTGTCCTCGCTTCGGCCTTTCGGCCGCTATGCTCGCCAGCCAGGTTGTGTTGTCCAGTGTCTGACCATGTGCTCTGTGTTCTCGCCTTATTGCAGGGTTTTTACCTTAGCTTTCCTCAAGCTAATCTTGCCATGAAGTCCGGCTAAATGCTAAGTGTCCCCGGGATGGATCCGGCGCCGGCTGTGACTCTTCCAGCCAACTACTACTACTATCTTCTGCTCGTGATGGCGTAGGCCTCACATAGTGAAGACAGTTTCATTCAGTGCGAGACTCTCTTTCCCACAATACTCAAATATGAAATGGTTTGCTACCATTCAGAGTATGTGAGAGAGATTCTACATGCAGCCATACAGAACCAGTAATCTTAAAAGTTCAATTAAAAAATGTTAAAATCCCTAAAAAATAAAAAAGTACTAAAAAATCAAAAACTATTTTCTTTTTTTCCTAAGTCTCACTCTAAAAGAGTAAAATTCTATCATAGAATCATGGCATCATAGTCCCTAGCATGTCCCTTGCCTCAAAATAATTTTCATTCGCACTCATCGCTTGCTCAAGTTTTAGTTGCGGGGCTGGGGACTAAATTCCTTCAGCTACTCCAAAATAATCAAAGTGTGACATTATAGGATTCAAAATCATAGTATGATGCTACTTAGTGTGTCTCTTGCCTCAGAATAATTTTCATTCATCATATCTTTCACTAAGATGATAGCTTGTGATTTGACTCGAGTTAGTGTGATGTCTAGACCAAAACCGCTATAAAGTTTTAAAAAATGTGAGGAACAGAATCAAAATGCATTGCAGAATCATTACTTGATTGTGTTGAGTGTGTGTCTGTATCTCAAATAAATCTCAGTGATCAACATCCATGAAATCAATTCCTCAAACATCCCGTGGCGAACAAGTTCGTAAATGGTTGAGGGGCTTCAAAGGATAACACCAAGATAAGAAAAATAATGATTTAATGATTTAGAAAAGAAGAGTGAAAGCTTTTAAAAAAAGCTTAAAAAGCATAAAAGCTTAAAAATGTAAAATCATAGCTAAAAATCAAAGCTAAAAAAAAAAAAATAAGACGCCAAGATTAAAAAAGATAAAAATCTAACACGCCATGCCAGCCCCGCCTTGTCCACCGCCACGGCCTCCCCGGTGGCCTCCGCGACCGCGTTTCACGTGCCCCTACTCTGTATGGGGTTCAGTCTGGAACAAAATGAACAAGTATGAGTAACAAGCAGAGTGCACATCACATGAGAGAAGAAAAACTGATAACTTACAAATAGCGCCTTGCGCTTCTGTGCCTTTTGCTGCTGTTGTTGCTGTTGTTGTTGCTGTTGTTGATACTGCTGTTGCTGATTGTAGGGGTGGTCGGGTTGGTACGGGTGGCGGTATTGCTGGGGGAATAGCGGGTATGGGATGTACTAGGGTCGGAAGGGGTGGGGTTGGTAGGGGAGGTGGGGGCG
>NW_026267389.1:240706-252337 GCF_000697945.3 Frankliniella occidentalis | reverse complement strand
AAACGTGAGATTTGAATGGACATCAAACTTGCACGGCTAGTGAGCCCTCAAGTGAACATGTTTACTCTAGCCGGCCGGTACGGCGGCGGCGGCATGGCGCGAGCCAAGCGTCTTCTCGGAAGACGCGTCCCCCCTCCCCCTCCCCCTCCCGCGCGCCCCTCGCCCGCGAGCGACGCTACAGGTCCAGACACGTCGAATGGGACAGGGAATGACAAAATCACAATCATCACTCAAATTTCATGAAATTTCACACTCGCGTAAGCCCAGCGGCCGGCCCTAACCTCACACAATGCTCGCGGGCCCGGGCCCGGGGCAGCCTAGCGGCGGGAAAACGGGAAAAACAGAAAGCCCGCGCACGCGCCGAGAGGCGGTACGTTATCACTCTTACACTGGCAACGAAGAATTATCAATAGCGTGCAAGCACTTATTACTAAGCCAAGACGGCGGCAAGCATAAAGACAGCGTGCACAAAGAGGCTCGAGAGGTTAAAAGGCATTTTGCATATTTACACAGCACTAGGACCTAACAAGATAAGTTACTGCGTTACACTAAGCACAGTTTCGGAAGCTAGACAGTGCAGGCTTAAGAATAAACAGCTCACACAAAGCACAAATCACAAACGTGCTTGAATGTAAAATCGCAGACTCACCGTTGTAGGTTTCGAATCGCGACACTTCACGGCGAACACTTTCACATGACACTCTACTTACGTTCAATTCTTGGACTAGAGCCGGGTCGTCGAGAACCAAGTCACACTGAGGCACAAGAGGACGAAGATGAGGTGGACATGGCGAGATCCTCACGCAACTGTTCCATGATGCTGATGTTGCGACAGTCAAATAGGCAATGACGCTCCGGGCCCGGGGCGGGCAGCATGCGGGCGGTAGCGCCGCTGCTACACCCCCCCACCCCTTTAGCGACGGTTAGACGAAAAGGTTTAAACTGATTGGCGGCCGCTTGTCTACGCAACCGGCCGGTAGAGGGCGCGTCGAGCGCGCCACTAGAATTCAAATTAGGATGCACTGGATGTATTTCGCCACCGGAGTCGGTGTTGTACATGTCCGCACTTGTGTCCTTAACTCCGCGCTCATATCCTATGACCTTATAATTACACCCCTCACTCGGATCGCGGCGGGCGCGGGGATGGCGCGGCGGAACCCAGCTGCCTCCTCGGGCGGGGCGGATCTAGCGGCCCTCGTGTGAGAGGTGCGCAGAGCAGCCGAGCGGCAGCCAATCACAGCGCTTTGGTATCGCCTGGGAGCCGGCCCGGCCAGAAACCACCCCGTCTAAGGCTAGGCTGCAGGCGAGCCGACGCGCGCTCAGCGGAGGGAGTAGTCTCGTTCGGGGTGTCCCTGGCCCAGGCGATACCAGCCCGGAGCTCTGCGCACCTCTCACACGAGGGCCGCTAGGCGGATCGCGGCGCGGGCAGCCCCAGGCTGCCAGCTCGGGCGGTACGGCTCGGACGGGTCGGGCGGGGCGGCGCTCGACCGGCGGGCCCCCGAGGCCATCGCGGACTCATCGACGGCGACCTCACCCGGGCGCTACGGTCCCGGTGCGCGGGTCCGAGGCCATCGACACCCTCCTCATCGCGAACCTCATCCTGGTCTCGACGGTGACCCCACAAGACATGTCACAACATGTTCACCGACGGGGTGGACCTTCTAGGGGGTGGGGAGGGGGGTGCAACAATGGGGGAACAAGATGGCCGCCCGCTACAATGAGTATACCTTACTACCCCAGGGTTTGCATTTTTCCCCGCCCATGGGCTTGGCAACCCCACTCTACAAGCCCTGGGCAGGCAGAGAGCCTTTGCTTGCCCACGGTTGTAAATTTGCAAGTTGGGCTTGTGGAGTCACACAGCGCGCCCATTGGGCTGGTAACTTTCATAGCCCCGCCCCGTGGGCTTGTCAATCCACACTCCCACTGGGCAGGGAATTTTGACAACCTAGGGCTTGTATAGTGGGGTTGCCAAACCCAGGGTAGGTAAAATCGCAAGTATTTTTTTTTATAGTGTACGGTTTTTTGGACGTTATTTGATAAAGTTTTGTTTGCAGTACCCACGGTACTAGGTACATATCAATTTGAAATATGTTACTTTGACTAAAAACGATATTGCACGATGTGGCTTTCTGCTTTGTTGTGAGACCGCGCTACGCTACGCCACCATTTTCTTTCCTTCTTACGGGGCAAGGTGCTCATTCTAGATCCCTGCTACTAGTGTTCAACAAGGTTTTTTGTTAAAAAAAATTCTTCTTTGGATGGTTTTTCCGCTTGTGAACCAATGGTCTCCTGTGTTGACCACCCTATGAAGAATTTACAGAAAAAAACGTTGGAGAAAACGAGTGGGATCTAGATTTAAAAAATAAGTGATCGTCTAGTGCTTTAGTAGAGAACAAACAAGAAAACCAGAAACAAACAGTCCAGCTATTATAGCTGATAGGTTACAAAACATACCTCTCACTTTCCTTTCCAAGGTGTCTACTCCTGCTATGCCGTTCGGAAAATTTCCCAAGCCAATGTGCAATAAAAACTCCGGCTCATAACATGTTTCAAATCTTCAACGATTCTCTGTATGAACAGAACACACTGAATATATAAATGCATCAACCATATTAAGCTTCACCTCTCGGTTTGCAAGTCGTATCGTCTGCTCAAAGCCGCTATTCGGGAAGACAAACATAAACAAGCAGGCCCGCCCTTCCGCCAAACGGAGTTGCCAGCTCCACTTCGCTGCGCCGGCAACTCCGTTCGGCAGGGGCCGGGCCTGCTTGGCCTGCCGGCGGCGATGGTCGGGCCTTCGGCCCGACCATTTCAGTCCCACGATTTACTGATATGCATAATCAAATAAATAATGTGACCGGTAAATCACTTATATATATTATATATTTGAGTAAACTAAAGCGTCCGGCGGGGGGGCCTGCGGCCCTAGAAATTTGCTGCTTGGACATGACAAAAGACTGTAACGGGGCAACACCGTGACTACACCCCACCCTTCTGCTTTGCTTAAGAATTAAAAAAAAACGAACCCGCGCAGTTTTTTGGTTATATATTGTTTGTCAAACAGTCCTAAAACTTGACTTTTTGCCATTGTTTTCAATATATCCACCTCTAGGGCCGAAGCAGTGAAAGATACGGCAAATCTGAGGCTAGTTCCTGATTCAGAATGTGTTGTTTTGGGGGGGTACTTCCTCTGACATTTTACGATTGGACGCCTCCCTGTACGTCTTTATGTGTAACGTGGTCATTTTCGCCGTATTTTCGTCGAAAAAAGCACTCTAGCGCCCAAACGGTGCCAGATAGAGTCAAACGGACAAAATTTTCGCCCAGAGGGCTCTACTTTCACGAGTTACCTCTTAGGGGACCATAAAAAAATATTTTTTTCCTACTTTTTGGACCAACCCCTATTTCTTTGTTACCCCCTTTCACCCCCTTAGGGGTGGTTGCCAGGATTTGCACCAGGCGTTTCGTTGTCCAGGAGTGACCCCTAAGATACCCTGAAATTTGTAGACCTCTAGCTCATCTCTCGCCCACCTACCCGGAGTGGTGGGGATGACTCGCGTATCTATATCGAGGGCACTATATCGAGGGAGCACTGTACTCCATTATTTGTTTATTGAATTAGCCCGCAACACAAGCAATTTGTTTACTATAAGCAGAATTTATATGAGTTCATTCCATCAGTCAAAGCGTATATGGCAGTAATTTGATCAAAGCGTACCCGGTAATGTACACTTTGATCAATGCGTACTTGGCAATGTACACTTTTATCAATGCGTACATGGCTATGTCTACTTTGATCAAAGTACACATACCATGTACACATTCTTTTAAGCGTACAATGTACGCAGTGGAGTTGACAGAGTAAGTATACAATTCCGAATGTTCTTTTTTCAAAGAGTAAAACCACTACTTTTTGACACCGTTATGGTAAAATTTTAAGTTGGCCATAGCCGACACCTTTTGTGCGATTTTCATAAGATTTTCGTGGCCTACTTTTGGATAGAATTGCAAAACATCGTTGAAGTCCGCAGGGAAGGTAAAGGGAAATGTTTTAAACAAAGGACACACAAATTTTGATTAAGTGATTAGCACCCAAAAGACATCCGGGCCCAAAGTTCGCAGTTTTTGTGTCGACAGGTCAAATGATAAAATTGATAACATTTGTGTTAAAGAACCCAATAGCACTTCCCTTGTCCTTGGTTCAGTCAAGTCGAGTAACTCACCGTTGCTCTCGTAGAACCAAAACGAACCAGCCATTATATCATTATTAACTGAATTTAATGAAAAATGCGAGTTTAAACTTTGTCAAACACGCAGAGAAACACGTCGAACTTAAAGAAACGGGAGCGCAGCACATTACACTGTGTGTAACGGTAGCGCGCAACATTGGACTTTGTTGTTAGGAGGCATCGTAAGTGAATGACACAAGCGTTTGTTGCTGAAAATCTCTTTTATTAGCGACCTGCTTTACACATTGTGTTTAAATATTTGGAAAAAATGTCTAAACGAAGAAATTACGGATATTGAAGTCCCTGGGAGGTGAAATGCGTTAGCCGTAGAGTGTTTACGTCATGCCGAGATGCTTTTACTTATTTCCTTCCTTTTCCCTTTCCCTTTGGTGAGCTGGGTGACTTGCCCTTCGATGAACCTTCCCCCTGACCAGTTGACTTTTGACCTTGCCTGCCCGAGCCCCCCTTATCCTGCTTGCTTTTGCTCCAAATTTCGTTGCCATGGATATTGTTGCCGTGGAACTGGTGGGTCCACCCCGTCCTTTTGCTTGTGAAGCCAGGGTTGTCTCCAGGGTTTTTCGGCTTATCATCGTCCGCAGGTGCGCACAGAGCAGCCTGAAAAGTATAACATTATAATGCATACAATGCATTACAATACAAATCGCACGAATAAGCCTGTGAAACCCGACCCGTGTACGAACCGTATACGTTCCATGTATGTACGATCCCCATGTGTTCATACACGTAACGTATAAGGTTCGTATGTGCTCAGTGTATGATCTGTCGGCTACACACGATCCGTATGTAGACGATGTTGCCTTCTGGTACATTACGCTGCGTATGTATGCCTCACGTAAACCGTATACATTTTTGTACAGACCGCGTACTATTAATACGTCGCGTATGTGCACATACGGACTCCATTGTGGTAGGCCGGAACACATCACGAACAGATGAGGTTGTCTGTGTTCTGTATGCACACGTACAGAACATGTTCGTGCGGCATACAAACTTAATGGGTGGCGGGCGCCTTATGTGTTCCGTATTTCCGCATTTGGCACCGAACACCATCCAGAGCATATCTCTTCCATCCATTCTCTCCACGACGTATCCGACGAATCCCCAATACACCCACAACAATCAACTGTATGCTTTATCACCATCATCCACACACCATACACAATCCAGAGCTTGTCTCTGACATGCGTATTAAGGTAGAGCGAAAGGACAAAATTTTCGATATCGAAGTTCATTCTCATACTCTATGATACCCATAATATTCTATAATACATTTATAATACCTATAATATATAGTACTGGGTACACGGCTTAGGCGAGTCGGCGACCCCTCGAACTAGCCCTAACCGGATAAGCCAAACTTAAGCTAAATACTACAATATTTCGCACAATTTGACGATTATTTATTTTTAGATATTGACCTTTAGGGGGGTTTCCGGTGGTTGGGGGACGTTGTTGGGTGTTTCAACTTACCTTTGGGGTCACTAGGTCCCTTCCATGGCACCTCGGTAAGCGTATTGCGGGTTGCCTACGTTTCACTGTTTTTCCTGTTTTTACGGATTTTCACGTCGTTATGGGGGCTGAAGATCAAATCGCACCGAATTGGGATTTTGCATGGTTAATACCCTCAACTAGTAGTACATTTTCCATCCCGAATGAACTTCGATATCGAAAATTTTGTCCTTTCGCTCTACCATAATGCGTATCCTCCAGGACATATGCGGTAAACAAGCGGTAAATCCCCATTATATCCAAATCCATCCTCTGCGAATTTTTAGACACGGAGTTGTCTTCTACGATCGTTCTGCCACGATAGTCAATTGTTTTACATGGCCCTTTATGGGATAATAGAAACCTGACCATAGATTTTCTTAATTTTTTTAAAAAAATTAGAAAGTTTACTTTTAAATTGGCTCCCGAAGTTTAATCAAAAACTTAATTTTCAGTTTTTTGCAAATTTGAATTGAAATCTCTGTTTCTATGGTGATGCTCGGCTCGTCACGAGAGAGATGAAGATAGTTTTACATGCGCAACAAGTAGGCCGAGCCGAGCCAATTCAGAGGAAAGAAGACACCTCTAAACAATCCCTTCCTTTGCTACAATGCACAGAACTAGGATGAAACTACTTTTTTTCGAACGCCGCCACCTTACCGCCTTCTCATAATATTTCTATTTTCACCACTAATTCTAAATAAAACAAGCAAATCATCAACAACATTTTGGACTGGTTGCGTCCGAATGAACACTTCCTTTACTATAGTAAGGAAACAGACACGAATGACAATAATCATATTCGAACGCTACCACCTTACTACCGCCTTGTTGTAAAGGCTTTCATTTCAAACACACACGAAAGGGAAGACCATCGACGCCATTTTCATTGAGCTTGGAGTCAAATTTATTGTTCTTATTTAGTAATTCCTGATTTGAACCACACATAAATACAGCCCATTAACTACAATATGGAGTATACTAATTGTGTTGTTTCTGGTTGCACAAGTAAACCAGACACAGGTATAGTATTCAAATATTGGCCCAAAAACCAGATCCTTTCTGTACAATGGCAGGGATATTTACCACAAATTCTAACGCTAACGCGTTAACGGCCCTACAGATTTTAATTTTTACGTCGGAATAGTGAAAATATTCTATTCAATATTGGATGTTGTCATAACTAATAAATTGTTTGATATTTATTTTTAGTTATAGGTTGGTTGTACTTTTTGCCTTTGCATACTTTTTGTTTACTATGAAATAATATTATTAGAAGGCGGATCTACAGTTGTGGTTATGAATCATAGTTTTCTTTTAAATATTCCTGGGAGCCGCACCCCAGCTGCAAAGAGCGATAGGTTGGTAGCATTGTTAGCCGCCGCGCCTTCTTTTAAATGCGATTTGGAAGTCATAAGTACAGTCTTCGCTAACAATGCCTATCGTCGACTGAAGCTGACCGGTCGCGTTCGAAACAGCAGCGTTTATGCTGCACCTGTTTACACGGCGGCGACTTGTTATTATTCAAACGCGACCACTAAAAGCAGGGAGTATCGACGCCAGGCTTATATAATTTTTGATAGGGTTGTACAAAGCAACAGGCGATCGTTTCTATTGGTCAAACTTTCCCGCGGAAGTTTGTAATTGGCTGAAATTTCCCTGGCTCAACTCGGCCTGCTGCTCAGCTAGTCAATTCCATGGAAACTTATGGATGCAAACTCAAATTTCTCAAAATTTACTAAAAACTACCTCCGTTGTCTTTCACGAATCGTATTTTTTCAACTCCATCCACATCCACGTGCCATCAAAAATAGCCCACAGCCGGCATCTATTTTCTCCAGGGCTTATACTTATTTAATTCATCCAAAGCTATTCTCTCAAATTGTCATTAACATCATCTACGCCACGCACAACATCTGGAGCCTAACTCCATTGTCCCCATTGAAACATCATTCAAACTACATCGACACTCCTAGAAAGTCATCCAAAATCATAAATCATCCGCATACGCCCGTGACTCGCCCGGACGTCATCCAAATGTGTCCGGACATCATATAGACACATCCGAACCTCATCGGAACTCGCTCAAAGCCAACCAAACGTGATCTAAACCCATACGCACAGTATCCAAACTCATCTTAGCGCCACCTAAACATATCCGAACACGATCCAGACTCATCCAATCTTACCAAAAGTTATCCAAACTCATCCAGACTCACCCAACGTCATCCAAACTTATCCAAACGTCACCCAGGCACACCTAAACGTCGTCCAACCATATCCAATCGTCATCCAGACTCATCCAAACGCCCAAGGTTATCCAAACCCGTCTTCATGACTTGTGGTTGTGTCCGGATGAGGTTTGGATGGGTTTGGATAAAATGTAGACGAACGCGGATAAAGTTTGAGGGGTCTGGATGATTCAGGATAAAATTTGGCTCAGCCTAGATGAAGTTTGAGTGAGTCTTGATGAAGTTTGGATGTGATTCGGTTGAGTTTCGATAAGTGGTTGGATAAATTAAAACGCATTTTGGGTAAGGGTTCAAGCGCTCGATAGCAGGCCCACCATCTGGGTGACTTTTGGAAGTGTAGGATGGTGACAAGACGGGCGGGTTGGACCAAGGGAGGCGTGGAGAGGACGGATACAGTATGGATGACGTCTAGGACGTGGGCTGGATGTGTAGCATGGGCAATGAATGCTAAGCCTGATAAGAGCTGGAATGTTAGGATGACCAGCGGATGGCATATTTACTCTTATCCATACATTATACTTGAGTGAAACAACTGGGATGAACCCTGGATATCCGGGGCTCCGCCTGAAATTCTATCAGGGGAACAGAATGAAACGTGTCAGTGGACTAATGAATTTCCTAAACAACAAGAACACTCACCGCTAGCAGAGCAGCAGCGATAGTCAGTAGCAAAAGCAGCTTCATGGTTCTCCTATTGGCTGTAGAATGTAGGAGTAAGACTATTTGTAAGAGGTGGTCAACACCCTACGAACGTGTTCACCTCCAAAGGCGTGACAATACAATTAACGATTTGCACCTGTTCCAAGACGCTCGTGGGATAAGAAACACTAAATCGAGTCACAATGTGTCACGAACGTTTCTTTACAAGGTGACAGACATACCCAGTACAGACAACAATTTACCAGGTCTTTTAAAGCCCTCACTCTTGCGATAAAAATTTTCAGAGCGGGCTGATGCAACCGCTCCTCTGTCCAGCACTGTTAGAAAAAAAATGGGATTTTACAATAATTTTACCATACAAAGAGATCTGAAAATCACGATACTTTCCTGGGAACCAAAATCCCAACAGTTCTTCGTAACTTCCCAGAATATCTACGTGTTTTTCTTTTCCAAAGAACCTTTGTTTTAAACCATGGAATCTACGGAATTATATGTTACACTTGTACGAGTTAAGGTCGAGTTTCAATACTATATTAAAAATTTTAACTAATTAAGATAGCATTTATTTAAAAGAAATCCTGAGAGATAATGTTGCAACTTAATTGTTCAATGGTATTGCTCAGACCGTATGGCTGAAAATACACGAAAAAAACAGGTCGGTTCGATCAACCGGTAACTCGGTTCCCACAACCGAGCCGAAGGGTTGATTTATTACGACACACTGGGAACTTGGTTGCTGTAACCAACGTTGTTGATTGAGCTCGGCTGGTAATGGCGACTGACTCGAGATGGTTGTGACAACTGAGTAATGGGTTACCGAAATACTTGCTTAATTCGAAATAAAAATTTGAAAATGTGGGAGGCGTTTCCGCCTCTGGCCCTCCGGTCCTTCGGACGGTTAGGTGTACACCTTTCTATCCCAGCGTGGTCCTCGCGGAGGTCTCCGTGCAACCGCAACGGTCGGGACTTGAACCCGAACGTTGCGCTCATGAGACCTCCGCGATACCACTATGGCTACCGCGGCGCGTGGGTGTCTGGAGGCCGAACAACGAACTCCAAGAGGACTGCGAGGAGGCGGTGCTGAAACACGAGGCTGCGCACCACCTCTTCATGGACGCCGTCGACGCCGAGGAGCCCGAGGAAACCATCCAAGACCTCTTCCAGGGCCTCCTCAGCATGCAGCAGGAGGCGGCCAGAACAATACAACGCTGCAAGCGCGCCGCCAACCACGCCCTTCTGAACCAGCTGGAGACGGCCCGGGAGGTGCAGAACAGCGCCGAGCTGTTCCGCCTCACCCGCCGTATCGCAGAGTTGTGCGCGCGAGCCAGATTCTGGCTCGCGCTCGCTCGCGCAGTTTTGTGCGAGCCAGAATCTGGCTCGCGCGAGCCTGGCATCTTCGGCAATCTACGGGTCCCTTACAGAGTTGTGCGATCTCGAAGGGACCCGAAGATTGCAGAAGGCACCTGGCTCGTGCTGGTTCGCACAAAACTGCGCGAGCCAGCGCGAGCCAGAATCTGGCTCGCGCGCACAACTCTGCCGTATCGCTGCTGGCGGGAGCCGGCAGCCGCCTGGAGCGGGCGGCGCCGAAGAGTGGACGGGCTGCAGCGGGGGTGAGGCAGGTAGAGGAGGGGAGGGGGTCGACCCTAGGCCAGCCCGGGGGGTCCAGGGCCCGAGGACTCGGTTACAGCAACTAACTATTGCCATGTGTTGTAACTATTTTAAATGGCTACAGCAGAAACGTCTACTGCACTGTTAAAAAAGTCTTACTGAAATTTAAGTAGTTGCAGTCTGGTCTTTTTACAGACCAGTGGTATGAAAATTCATACGACATCTGAGTCTGAATATCTAATCTGAAAATTAAGTAGTGCCTTTTCCTACCACTAAGTCTGAATACTGTGTATGAATATCTACTCTGATTTTTCATAATGCAACTTCAGAGTGGATATTCTTACTTTCCTTACAAGCAGTCTGAAAACTCATCGCAATAATTCAGCATTCAAGATCTAAAATTCCAGAGAAGACTATCAAAATTTTGAGTACGAGCACAGCAGTACTACTGTGATATTTCATACCAGGATATGAAAAGTCAGTTCATAGAGTACCTAATTTTAAGAAGTATAATAAAAAGGTCATTCTGAAAAACAACAAAATAGAGTCTCATTTTTCTCCTTTATTCATTCAATGCACACAGCAAATTGAAAATAAGTAAAAATGTTTCAATTATACACGCGGAGAAAGTTCTACAATCTTAAAGTAATGAAGGATGTCTATATTCCATTAAGTACAAATGTAAATTTTTTCAATACAAATTGAAATATTAGAATAAAAAGATGGGTAAAAATTGAAATAGTAAGCATTATATTGAAAGTCAAAAATTAAACTTTCTTCAAGTTGAAGAGCATCTGTAATATTAAGTCTAGTCTTGGTCAACAACTGCCCACCTGCTGGTAGAAAGTTCAAACTCTGAAAGAGCCAGAGCCAACTTTCTGACATCCCCAGATATCTGCGTACATTTGGTGCCCTCCCTCCTCGACTGACTAGTCGGATTTATGCACAAAAAGAACCTGGAAGAATGATATGACATTAAAAATCAGCACTTAGTGATTTCAAAATTGTTTAAACGGATTTCAATTACCTTTGAAAGAACTCCAGACTCTTGCCGATGGTCTTAGGAAATTCGATATTAAAAACAAAATAGCTAGCTAAAGTTACTAAAACAGATTCAATGTAGTTGGAGGTTTTCATCAAAAATTTGCCTTGCACTACAACATAAGTCTCACAATTGTCATCAAGTATGGAAGTGCCTGTAAAGTGATATAGAAAAAGTTAAAAGTTTAAAACAATCAGTTTAGAGTTATCAAAAGGGGCCTTGTATGTGAAAATAAACATTCTTACCTTTCACAACAACCAGAGGGCACTCTGAAATCAGGTTTGCTTTTCCAATAATGTCCTCGTCAGAAGTTGTTTTCTAAAATAGATAA
>NW_026267389.1:235620-240524 GCF_000697945.3 Frankliniella occidentalis | reverse complement strand
GGGAGGGAGTTTCTTACCTCTTTGGCGGTTCGGGGCCTTCTTTTACATTTAATTGTTCACTACAGCAATTTTTAACTTATTTTCGTCAAACAAGACCCTCTAGCGCCTAAACGGTTAGAGATAGAGCCAAACGGACGAAATTTTTGCCCGGAGGGCTCTACTTTGACAAGTTACCTCTTAGGAGACCATTCAATATTTTTGGAAATTAATAAATTTATATTTGGGCGAGAAACTCCCTCTAGCGCCCAAACGGTAAAAGATAGATCAAAACGGACGAAATTTTCGCCCAGAGGACTCTGCTTTGACAAGTTACTGCTTAGGAGACCAGCCAATATTTTTGGAAATTAATAAATTTATTTTTGGGCGAGAAACTCCCTCTAGCGCCCAAACGGTAAAAGATAGATCAAAACGGACGAAATTTTCGCCCAGAGGGCTCTACTTTTGCAAGTTACTCCTAAGGAGACCATCTTATATTTTTTAAAATTAATATGTTCAGTTTTGGGCCACTTTCGTGATAGAAACTCCCTCTAGCGCCTAAACGGTGAGAGATAGAGCAAAACGGACGAAATTTTCGGCCGTAGGGCTCTATTGTGACGAGTTACCCCTTAGGAGCTCATAAAAAAAATATTTTTTTCTGACTTTTTTGACTCACCCCCTTTTCTTTGATACCCCCTTTCAGCCCCTTAGGGTTGGTTGCCAGGATTTGCCGTAGGCGTTTCGTTTTCTAGGAGTGAACCTTAAGGTACCCTGAAAATTTGAAGTCTCTAGCACATCTCCTTCTAGTGGAACAGACAGACAGACACACAGACAGACACACAGACAGACAGACACGAGGTCGTTTGCATAAGCCCGCTGGATAGCTGTTTCAAAGCAGAAGGGCGGGCTAATGAAAAGCGAGTTTGTCTCCTAAATGAAACAGATACATATAGGAAATCTTACCTCTACTAAAAGATGAAGATTGTTACAGTCACTGTCCCTAAATACGGGCGATTTTTAGAGAAAAATGCCTGTAAAATCTGTAGTTTTGAAAAAATTGAAAATCGGTGGGGATTATAAAATCTTAGGACCAAGACACACCTACCAACACCTTGAACGTTTTTTTTATCACCTAAGGTGTACCAGTGAGCCACGCTGGAAGTGTGTCCGTATTTAGGTGCCTAAGCGCCCTAAATACGGACAGCCTTTAAACATTTTGAAAAGTAAAAAATTGTTTGGGGGAATAGAAACTTCATAAAAAAATTTGACCTTACCCTGCCAGTGAAATTTTCTTATCTGGTATAGTTTAGCCGCCAGAATTGCTTAAAGATCGTTTTTAAAGTCGTTTAAAGTGCCCTAAATACGGACAGCAGTCACTTTTGCATGTAAAATCCTCTGTCCGTATTTAGGAGACTTTCGGAAATCGCTTCTCAAACTTGACACAAGTGACATAGACAAAATTTTCTTGTGTCATCTTGTAGGTGAAGAGTCCTAGTTTCATATATGTCAACCTGAAAGTTGTGCGATCACCCGCCGTTGAACGCCCCACATTATTTCAAAGCAGTATAAAAATTGTCCGTTTTCGTAGAGCCCCAAAACGCAGGTTTGGGATTTTTTGGAGAAAACAGTATGCAAGATATCGGAAATATTTCTTCAAATCTAGATTCTAGAAGGTCTTACCTTTCCAGTGAACCCTCGGCATCTGTATTTCGGCTGCCCGTTTTCGATTTAGGGGCTTTACTAGTAGAAAACAGCAAAGTGTCCGTATTTTGGACGCTAGTCCGTATTAAGGGCACTTGACTGTAATACTTTCTTTGAAGTAAAGAACAATCAGTGAAAATACTCCAACACTGATTGGTCTTTTGCTTGATGAAGCATCAACAGCTTCTCTAATACTTAAGGACAATGCAGACATCTCAGAATGTTTCGAATTCTTTGACGGGTGAATGGATTGCTTCAGACAATACTCGTCCATAAAGTTTACAATTTTCTCATGATTTGTAGCTTCATCATGCTACAAAGCTCGTAAATATTTACCAATAAACATATCTGCATGAATGAAGAAGAAGGGAACCCATTTAAGTATTTGCCAAGTCGCAAAAATCAAATTCCAATGGCTGCGTGTTCGTGCACGGTTAATTTTGTCTCTTTGAAGAGGGTATGTGTCTGACACGAGATTCTTGATCTGCTGGTCACTAGCTAGAGTCGGGCACATTTGAGAACAAAATGAGGTCCTGTTTCTTCTTTTCTAAAGCTGGACGATAATCATCTAATATAACAGGATCCCACATACCCTGTGCACAACCATTAGAATCAACACAAAGCAGTTTAACCTGAAATTAAAAACAGACATTGATTAAAATACAATTAGTAATTAATAGGAAAATGGCTAGGAAAGAGATACATGAACAACTGTTAACTTACTTGAGGCTCTACATCATCAACTTCCTCCTCTAATTGCCTCTTCCTTTTTTGAGTCTTCGGCCTCTCTCCCTCCAAACAGGTACGCATGGCATAGTTCATGGCATTATACACAGACCTCACAAACTGAGGGCAGACATTAGAAGGAAGATTGTCCTTTAAGTGAATGGTGAATGCTTCAGGGCACTCACTATAAAGTTTCTGGCAATACGCCATTATCTCTCCTGGCCTGAGAACAACTTGAGCACTTTTAGACACAATGTCTTTCACAATCTTGCTTCGTAATCTTGATAAAGTTTTATTTCTAACACGGGGAGGACATGACATTGCACTCTTCAAGTCCAAAATGAAGTGCCGAAGAGGTGGAAACGCAGAACTAGTAAAACCTGTAAAAGAAAATGAAAAAAATTTAAAAACAAATCAATAAAAAACAAACAAAAATAATTCACAGTTAAACACACAGTTACTGTCTACTATAAACCAATAGAAAACACAGTTTTTTCCGTATAAAGAGAGATGTAAACTAGAAGAGAGTTGGAACTGAAAGTTACCTCGACCGGGCGCTGGTGGTGCAGAATCTAAACTTGGATCTTGACGAGGTGGAGTTGCGCTGAAGTTCCCTGGGGAATGTTTGATGGGTTTTCCAGGCGAACTGTCAGGTGAGCTCCCTTGTTTTCTGTAGAAAATTCGGCCAAGCCTAGCAAGCACTCGTCTTTATCAGTCAGCGCTCCATCAGAGTCATCATAAACCTGTAAACAGAAAGACCGATTTACATCAAGTTGAAGAACTAGTTCTGCAATTTTCCTGTGTGACTGCTTACCAGGTATGAAGACAAGGATGGTGCTGCCGTTTTTCGCTTGTAAGCCTCAATGAGGCTGTTCAAACCATCTGCTTGCACGGCGACTTTAGTGGTTCTATCACTTGATAGTACTTTAAAGAACGGCATGGCTACACCATAGAAGTCCAAGGACTGAAACAGAACAGGATGAATGAATCACACACAATAGACCTGCTTACACCAAATTACACTAATGGATAATAAACTGTAAACTACCTTAGTGAATGTAGACAAGAAAGCAATCAAATAAACCAACACGCACAAGACGCCTGGCCTATAGCCTAGCCTAGGACGCGAACTGAAACAGATCAGGTACAGGTTAGGTCAACGGAAGTAGTGCTTGATCCCAAACACGAAGGAAGCTAGAAAGATAAAGTTCGAGATGCAGAAGAGCAGTTTTTGACGCATGAAACAAGAAATGTAAGGATTGAAAGCAACGTGAACACACAAACTAACCTGTTGAACGCCTAGCAAATAGCAAATGCACCGAAAGATCACAATCACGGAGGAAACCAAAGAGGGCACAAAATCACAGGAATGGAATTGGGGAGGTGTGAATGCCGCTTAAATAGCACCATTTTTGGTTTGTTAAAATTCCTTTCCTTTTTTTTGGTTCTTGAACACGTTCTTTCGTACGAAATTTCACCGCTGACAATGTTGGGCGTCGTTCGGTCACAGAGAGCCATATTCGATGCAGAGTAGCCCACCTGGCACCGGCTCCACTGGTGCAGCTTTAACGTATTAAACTTTAAGAATACGGATGTAAGATGTTTTAAAGTACTATTTTCACAAAACCTTTGAGTCTTAAAAGGGGCGCTGTTCTGGCACTTGTTCAGTTATTTAAAGAAACGGAATCTTTTAGAAACTAACAGTTTGTATGTCTGACTCGTTCGTGTCATTCTTCTCCAGCCAAAAAAATTGTCAAAGATGTGGAAAGTGAAAGTGCAACCTGCTGTTCAGTACATCTCAGTCGACTTTTACAAGTAACAGAAGTTGTTTCTAAGCCATGAGGATTGTTCGGAAGAGTTCTGTGTTCAAAGTTTTCCCAGGTAAATGATCGGGTTCGAATGCCATATTGACATAGTCTCAAACATGTTTGATTATAATTCTGCTACTTGACCCCTGTACTCTTTTTGTATGTTTGGTAGGAAATGTCTACTCCATTTTCGATAGACCCTTTTCTAGAGACAGTTGAAATGATCGTCATGTTTATTAAGGATGGTACTGTTGTTCTTGTTGAACAACATGATCCAAAAGGTCGTAGACATGAAAGTGGTGATTTGATTGAACTTGTTCGTGACATTTCAAGTGGTGGCCAAAGCCAAACTCAAGAGGTGTGTACCACAGTCGATTATCAGCCAGAGGTAGCTGTTGTCCTTGGATGGGGAGGTAAGGTTTCAGTTGAGATATTAAAGTGAAATGTTTAGTTTACTATTTCTGTCAATCACCTTTTTAGCCCGCCCTTCTGCTTTTAAATAAAAGCATTAAAGCGGGCTTATGCAACCGCTCTCGTGTCTGTCTGTCCGTCTGTCTGTCGTCCGTGTAAGAGGAAGGAGATGAGCTAGAGGTCTGAAAATTTCAGGGTATCTTAGGGGTCACTCCTGGACAACGAAATGCCTGGTGCAAATCCTGGCAACCATCCCTAAGGGGGTGAAAGGGGGTAACAAAG
>NW_026267389.1:225513-227775 GCF_000697945.3 Frankliniella occidentalis | reverse complement strand
GAATGCGCAAATTTCGAAATAGAAGGACGGGAAGCTAAAGTCGATGTTGCCAGCGTTCGCCACGAGATGGCGTTTCAAATCTTCTGGGAATATTGCCCGGGTGAAAAAACATCGACAGTAAGTTTGTATACAGAGGTATACAAGCAATTGTATAAAGCTGTATAAAGGTAATTGTATTACATTTGGTAAAACTGTATTACTTTGTCAGTATACCTTTTTATAAAATATTATACAATGTATACTTGAGCATTTCAATTTACTCACAGGAGAAGCGGCCTGAGTGCATGGCTGTCGTTTGCCTGAAATATGTTTTCCGAATCATCTTTTTGCCCTGAGCACGATAGTGGTTGTTTCACTTCCCTGTGTGTAGCCGTTTACAAGTTATGCTGCATTTTAGAACTCAACCACATTTTGCCTACATTTAGGAGAGTGCCCAGAAACGTTACTAGTCACTTTATGAGTGTATGTGCCTGTATACATTCTAATGTAGGGCAAGGTGGCATTTATTCACATGTATGTGGCTGTATACATGCGTGAGGTACAACGATGCCCTAATATACGTCGCTTTATATATGGCACGTTTATTGTATTAGATTTTATAAAAACGTATACATGCCCCTGTATACAATTGTATAAAGTTTTACCAAATATTACACACATTTGTAAAACACCCTTTATATCGTTATATTACGGTGTACACAATCATATCCAATTTTATAAAAGTCTATAAATTGTAATAACATTTCTTAGTGAGTTGTATACGGTTGTATACAAACCGTTTTACCCGGGTGACTACAAATAAATGTGTATATTCTCTCACGTTATCGGAATTTGAACAAGTTTTTGTCTTTTTCTGAGTTAGGTCGGTTATCCTCACATCGTATGCATCTTTAACGTTAACATTCAACACATAGTATGGCGTTGTCGCTCAGTAACATCAAGCTCGCGCTGATGATATACAACGGCCTCTCACCTAAGGTGCTGACCCGTCACCCCCTGAGTTGTGTCTGTCCTTTCGTAGGAAACGAAGCATCACGCACAGCAATTTTTACCTATTGTCAACTGTCTTATTTGACAGTGTCACTAACCACTCAAGTATACAAGCAGTAAAATCCCCGGTACTTGTTGGAACGATTCGAAACTTTCACAAACTCATGTTGTTACTTTTCACAACACATGTTATGAAATTTCATAACATAAATGTTATGAAATTTCATAACATAAATGTTATAACATTTCATAACATTTTTGTTATTAAATTTAATAACAATGTTGGTGTTAATGCTTCACAAAAATGTTATTACATTGAAGAGAAATTTTTTTAACAGTGTAGCATGGAGCTCTTATGGGCAAAAAGCATAAAAACTGGAATTTTCCAGAGGAGGGTTCCTATCGTACAATGCGCTGTTTTAATTGTTTGAAATGCAATCCACGCGTAAAAACGCTCCCGGAGGTTTGCACTCTGTCCTTTATGACCAAGGGAAAAATTATATTAAAAAAATCAAGAAGTGCAAAAATAGGTTACATTAAAAAATTATTAGAATTCTTTACCATAAAGCAGTACCCTTTTAGTAAATATAAATTAAGAATTATAACAAAACATGATATCCCAAAGTTGCAGACCTGTTTTTAACTATGCCTGGATCCAAATAAAAGGGGGTGAAATTCTAATATTAATTCTTGTCTCTACAACATTCATCGAAGAAGATCAATGCTACACCATGTCTGAAAATGTGAGTCCAACCATAGTGCATTATTTTCTATTCTTATAAACTCAGCCCGGCAGAGGAAGTGTTTCAATGAGTTGAAATAATTTTTTGTAACTACATCCCTTTGCTTGGTGAATTTATCACGGAACATTGCTACTGTTCTGTTCATTTGTTAGTGCAAAGTGGTTGTCAAGTACAAAATTGCTTCCAGTCATTACAGGTCTAATAATGGCCACTGTATTTTTAATTTACTTGAATGAAGCAATGCTTACGAATTCAAAGATCAATCAAACTTGTGCTGAAGCAGCTCCAATGCCTTATAAATGGTCACAACGCCAATCACTTTGGCAAACCGAAAAGAAGAATAGGGGGAAATATTACACTCCAAATGTCAAGGGACAATTTTGTCCGTAGATTTGCAACGATTTCGTGCACATCCAGAAAGGATGCAATTTTGTTCCCTTAGTTGGACAAATTGTGTGAAGTTTCACACAATTTGTCTAGTTTTAGGAACAAAATTGCATCCTTTCTGGATGTGCACGAAATCGTTGCA
>NW_026267389.1:224372-225463 GCF_000697945.3 Frankliniella occidentalis | reverse complement strand
GCCCGGCCCCTGCTGAACGGAGTTGCCGGTGGAGCGAAGCGGAGCTGGCAACTTCGTTTGGCGGAAGGGCGGGCCTGCTTGTTTAATTTTATTTTGCCAGAATCTTAGGTTGAAGCTGTATCAATGAGCAGAAGTTATATTCGTAGGGTAGCAAGGTGGCATGGGGCTTCTACTGATTTTGAAATGTCGCTGTTTGGTTTCGACCTGTCTGATAGCCAAGTTTTGCAATGACTTTTCAAGAAATGGGTAAATGTGTTTTAAAATTGTACATTAGCATGAAAACAGTGATATCAATTCTTTGTTTTATTGATGACTGTGACTTGCTTTAATTTGGAAGCAGAATCAAACTGACTTTAACAGATCTTAACAATCTTTTTATCTTTCAAATAAAACATTTCATTAAAACAGTATTGTATCATTATCCCTTTAATCCAAATACATTGGTTAAAACCTTATGAATTTCAAATTAATCAAACTCAAATGTTTAGCTTAGTAAATTTTGGACGGCAACACATTCAAAGCAAGTGGAAGTGATCATTTCGTATGTTCTAGTGCATTATAATTTAGTTTAGCTCGACCCTTGTAGACAAGAAATCTCACTTGTTTTTTAGTTGCCTTGATTCGGAAGCAGAACCAAACAAACTTTAACAGATCAGCAAGCCTTTTGTCTTTCAAACAAAACATTTTATTAAGACCAAATACTTAGAAAATGTGTTCAGTAAATTATTGTGAATTTCTTTTTCATGCTGGCATGAATGTGCATTCTGGGAAACTGGTCTCTCAAACATATTACTGTATCAAAGACGGGGTATCAATAGTATATCAAGCTTGTTTCACAAATATATATTTCAATACATATCAATCTTGTTAGCTTTCTATTGTTTACACTATGATTCAAACAATTTCTTTCCATATAGGTTTCATTGCATTTTCAGACTGAGAGTAAGCTTGCTAACTAAGGCAATATTACTATAATTTAAAATCATAATTAACAATTGAATGTTTCAAACATAAGTGTTTAGCTGCGTGACACACGTAAGGTGTCAGAGGGTAGTAGCTTAGTAAATTTTCAACGGCAACACATTCAAACC
>NW_026267389.1:223113-224322 GCF_000697945.3 Frankliniella occidentalis | reverse complement strand
GCTGTATCGGTAACGCGTTATCGTTACCCTCGTCAGTAACGAGACGTAACGTCGATACATTTTACTCGTTACATGAGATATATTTGACGGGTACACTTAATTCGTTGATGATGATGCGAAGGGAGTTAAAATTTAAGCGCTCTGCAGCAATCGTGCAATATTTTCCCGTGAACACCACGGAGCCGAAGTGGAGGAGGGGGTAGGGGGGTCAGGTCTTATTCTGACTTCTCGCGCTTAGGGCCGCTGGATGCGGCGCGGGACTGGGAGAGGGAGGAGGGGATGTTTTGACTCCCCGCATTGGCTTGCTGGCCGAGGAAGTGCGGTATGGTGACAAGGAGACCGCTTCGTATCAGCGCCAGCCTCCGCCCCAGACATATGAGTCAGTGAGTCAGCCGTAGGTCAGCAGTCCTTTTGCTCTCCTTACCGCCACCGGCGTGTTGCCTGGTGGAGTGGTGGAGGCAGGCTAGGCGGAAGGGTAAGGGCGAGGGGTGCCCAACTCGAAAAAATCGTGTACACCTGATTACCAAAAAGTGATGATTACCAAGGATTACCAGAGATTACCGAAGATTACCTATGATTACCAAGGGTTTCCGAAGATTACCACTGACAAAAGATTACTAGAGACTACCAAAGATTGCCATTGATTACCACAAGATTCCCAGTGACTCCCAAAGATTACTAGTGATTCCCAAAGATAACCAGTGATTACCAAAGATTACCAGTGATTACCAAAGATTACCAGAGATCACCAAAGATTTCCAGGAATTTCCTTGCTGGATTATTTAGTGATTACTAAAGATTAACTGGTGATTACCAACGATTACCTAGTGATTACCAACGATTACCTAGTGATTACCATGGATTCCCGGCGATTACCATGGATTCCCGGTGATTACCAAGGATTACCGGCGATTACCATGGATTCCCGGTGATTACCAAGGATTACCGGCGATTACCAAGGATTACCGACGATTACCAAGGATTACCGGCGAATACCAAGGATTACTGGCGATCACCAATGATTACCGGTGATTACCAGGGATTGCCTACACTGTGTACACCTGATTACCTCAGTTGGGCACCCCTCGGGTAAGGGCAGGAACAGCAGGGGACAGCTTCCTTCGGTCACATATTTGAGTCAGCCAGTCACTGCAGTGCTCCGCCGAACTTCTTTAGAGTCGAGGGGGAAATGACAAGTGGAGGCAGCGT
>NW_026267389.1:210732-223063 GCF_000697945.3 Frankliniella occidentalis | reverse complement strand
TGAATGTTTCAAACATAAGTGTTTAGCTGCGTGACACACGTAAGGTGTCAGAGGGTAGTAGCTTAGTAAATTTTCAACGGCAACACATTCAAACCTAGTGGAACTGGACATTTTGTATGTTCTAGTACAATAATTTAGTTTAGCTTGCCCCTTCTGGACAAGAAATCTCACTTGTTCTTTAGAATTAATAAGTATCAAAAAAATTGTACCAATTTCAAGAATGTCAGAGAATTTAGATTGCCTAAGGAGAACTACATGCCCCTGTCTGTATGCTGTCCCTTTAATTGAAACATAACTGCACTCCCTAAAATCTGAAAACTGTCCAACCATTGAAACAGCATCAACAATGGCAGTGGAATATGTACATGGTGCAAATCTAAACCTCTTATTACTGTCCACTTCTACTGCCCTATTTCCTCCACAACGAGCATAGCTTTGCAAATATTCATGTTTGTAGCTCAAAGTTTTAAGAATATTGATACTGTTGTTACTACTCTTCCATGTTCGTTTAAAAAAGTGTGCTTGGTTTCAAAGCGCATAGTCCAAACTTTCATAAATGGTCATGGTCCATACTGCATAATAAGTTCTGCATAGTGCAGTAAATAATGATGTTTTGCTCGAAGGCACACAGTTGGGAAAAGTTCCCGTCTCATAATAAGATACCCTTCTGCTAAACATTGAAGCACAGGAAGATGTGATGGATGAATTTCTGGTGCAACAATAATATCTGTTATTTCAGCAAGTTTAAGTACACAGAGCCAAACGGAATCATTAGCATTTTCAATATACTCTTACACCATCAATGGAAACAATCTCAAAAATGCTCTGAAATGACAAGCACCTCCTGGTTTTTTCTCTCTGTCAAGACTTTTAATTTTAACAGGTTTATCACGCCGATCTTCCACAGAATATGGAAATGACTGGATAACGTCATTCAATTGTTCAAGTGTGAACCAGCCTTCATCGATAAAGTACCCTATAAATAGCAACAAATCATGAGCAATAATTCCTTCGTCCAGGTCATGCCCGAGACAGCACGGGAGCCCGGACACAACATGGTAGCCTTGCAGCTGGTTGAATTCAGAATTAACCTTCACACCATAACAACTTGTTTTTTGGTGGACACACTTTTGAAGCAGCTTCTGTATAGGACTCCACTGTTCGGCTTTTAAAGTTTCTTACTTCACCACCAGCAGCCACAAAAGCTGGCCTGTCAATTAGACAGTAGCGACAAAAATAAATTGTTTTACTGAAGCTCTCAAGAAAACCACCAAGTCCGTGACTTCCGAGATTGTCTCCAGAAATAAATGCCACACCAACTTTTACATTACCAACGTTTGGAACATCACAACCTGAGTTCTGCAGCAAAAGTAGTTCATCAACAATTTTACCATACACCTTAGCTCTGTCAAAGTCTTCCTTAATACAAAGTGCTACTAGTTGAATTGAATCCTTTTTATAGCGAATATGAGTAGGCAAAGTCCCCAGTGCCATGTACACTCCATTGACATTATGTCTTTGGTTTTTGGCGGCACCAATTGGGGAAACAAGCTCAAATGCATCTTGATAAATAATTAACTTAATAGCATTAGGATTTTGTCTGAAAAACTCATTATTTTTAAATGCTGTACCATCAGTGAAATCTCTTAACAGGTCATCTATAGAGAAGCTACATGTCTTGAAATATTCATTCCACTCACTGTTCTTTACACATTCCTGAAGGTTTTTGGCTAATAGAACATGGTAGAAAAATTTACCATTGCCAAGATCAACAAGCTCAGGTTCAACATAGGAGAATAGACGTTTAAATGTTTTCTTTCTCTTATAATCAGTACGTAATTCATAAAATGTTTTCTTTAAACAATTATCTTTTATAGCAGACTGGAAAGCACTATCAATTATATTGGGTGGTACGTCATTAGTAAGTAGAGATTTAGTAAGACCGTTCAAAAGTATTTTCTCACTGTCACACATTAATGTTTCCAATTCTTCTGCAATAACTTGAACCGTTGATTGAGGCACCAAGTGCTTGTACACAAGTTTCTGATAAAATTGAGCCATGGTCTTCAGATATTCCTCCGAAGTAATTGGGGTCTCCTCATCTTCAACTACGATCTCGCCTAATGAAACTGAACTCTCACCAGACTGAGCAGGACTTTCTTCAACACACATTTGCAAGGAGCCAGGCTCGGATGAAATTACGGCTTGAGTGCCTTTCTGCTTGTGTTTCTTGGAAACATGCCCTGTTAAAGAATTCCATGATGAGAAAGTACTGGTGCACCCAGAATAAAGACAAGGTGAGACTACTCCAACCTTCAAGTGCTCTTTCACATGATTGTTCAAAAAAATTAAGTGAAAGAACAGTTGGCCACAAAAACCCACAGGACATCGATATTGTCCTTGGTTGTTCATGGGTGATGTTGACGGTTCATGATTGTGACGACTTCTGTGCACACGGATAACATGACCACGAAGAGCAGCTTCAGAAGGGAGAATGGTCTTGCACTTCTCGTATCCACAGCAAATTTTCTTGGAGAGGTGTCGATGGGAAGAATAGTGTGTCACATGGTTCTTCACGGTGTTTGACAAGGACCCACAGAAAGAACATGTGAAAACTGCCTGAGAATCTGTCAAGCAGGAGAGAAAAAATATCTTTAGAACTTTATATAAAGGATTGAGTTGCATAACTACCTAGAGGATACAACTTAGAAACTTACCCATTAGGAAGCAAGCTTACAAACTTTGAGCCGAGACTGCAGTCGGTAGCATGGTCAGGTTAAGAGGTACGGGCTACTAGATTTCCAAAAACCTGTAAAAATGAACAGCACAAACACTAGAAACAGGTACAGACATTGTGCAATGCGTCACACTAGAGAGGAGACAAACTTTTCTTGCAGAATGCTCACATTTCAATTCCAAACACGTTTAGTTGAAACATAGGCTCACACGATACACTGGCGATTTACAGACTCACAACGTTCAACGTTCGACTCGATGGCCGCACGGCGCGACTAGCACAGCTGTCGGCTGTAGTTTCCAACATTTTCCGCGAGAGGGTGCGCGGTGCAGAAATAGAGAAACCACAGCACAAGTATACAAATATAAAGCATTAAGGAGCTATGTAAAAGTGAAGCATTCGATCTTATCCAGATCACATAGATCAGAAAATTCATATTAACAACTCTGAAATAATATTTCAGAGTGGTCTCTGAGTACTCACTTTTAAATATTAAGACGAATGTGTCTGAAAAATTGATTCAGAGGAAATAGTCTGATTTTTCAAACAAAAGTCAGAAAACTCAGGACTCTTATCGGAAAATAGATTTCAGAGTCGGCATTCTGAAAATCTTGTACTGAAATTTCAGAATTTTTTTAACAGTGTGGGTTCCAGCATCCCAAATATGGTAGCAGCAACTAAAAATATTGGTCGCTGCAACTAGCAGTCCACAACCGGCACATGTGCCGGTTACCACCACCGACCCTTTTTTTCAGTGTACGGGGGGGGGCCTACCACTCAAATGACTACTTAACAATTACCTAGTTCTGTATTCTATAACCCGAGCAACGGCACCGGAAATGACTAGGTGAGAAGATTTGTACTACTCACAATAGTATGGTAAAGCCGCTGGGTAACTTTGCTCTTCTTTTCATAGCCCAAAACGGTATAGCATTTATTCCATCACTTGATAGCAGCCTAGGCTAGGCTGGCAGCAATAACCCCAAATCAACCCAATGCTCAGACAGTGTTTGGATAAAGTAAATTGGGTTCAGGTTTGTGTGTCGTTCCCAAATCGATGTAGACGACAAAAAGCGTCGACACGACTCCACTGTAATAACCAAGAACACTTTGAAATTAAGGGAAACGTCCGGAGGTCCCCCCTCCGGGAGCCCCCCCCCCCCTAAATATTTTATTATTGTTTACTAATATCTTTAGTAAAATAATAAAATATAAAATATTCCAAAATATTTTAAACAATATCTGAGCGTGCTGCGCGATTTTCCATACTGTTCCCGACGATCCGATCGGCTGGTACCGCGCGAGTGAGAATATTTGAACATGATTAAGGATGGCGTGCCCATCGGCGTGGCGTCATCTGTTATTGTTATTTAGAGAAGCATTCAAACCTTAATATTTGATATAAAAAATTTAAAACCAACACAGCACGCGTGCAACTCCAAGTTACATGCGTGTGGGTGTTCTGTTTATCTCCCAATTTCAAAGTTAAAAATGTTTAAGTGCTCAAATAACTTGTTTTACACCCAAGTGTGCATTTTCGAATGTGATATCGGCTCTGGTGGATAACTGTTCTATCCAGTAACACTACTAACGGTGTAAAATAGTATTTCGATCCGATAAAATCTTCAGCCTCCACAGCGGCCTCAAAGTTTACACTGCTAAAAATGTTATTAAAATTCATACCATTTTTGTTATTACTTTTAAGAACATGCGTGATTTTTGAAAGAGGAAAATTAAGAAATGTTGTGAATTTTCACAACAAGTTATAACTTTTATGACACGTTTCTGAAAAGTCATAACTGTTAAAAGTTCAAAAAATTTCGATTTGTTGTACACGTGTACTACCGCAGTAGTCCTACAAATTGTTCCGCACGCGCATAGAGAAGTACAATAAAAAGAGAATGCGCAAATTTCGAAATAGAAGGACGGGAAGCTAAAGTCGATGTTGCCAGCGTTCGCCACGAGATGGCGTTTCAAATCTTCTGGGAATATTGCCCGGGTGAAAAAACATCGACAGTAAGTTTGTATACAGAGGTATACAAGCAATTGTATAAAGCTGTATAAAGGTAATTGTATTACATTTGGTAAAACTGTATTACTTTGTCAGTATACCTTTTTATAAAATATTATACAATGTATACTTGAGCATTTCAATTTACTCACAGGAGAAGCGGCCTGAGTGCATGGCTGTCGTTTGCCTGAAATATGTTTTCCGAATCATCTTTTTGCCCTGAGCACGATAGTGGTTGTTTCACTTCCCTGTGTGTAGCCGTTTACAAGTTATGCTGCATTTTAGAACTCAACCACATTTTGCCTACATTTAGGAGAGTGCCCAGAAACGTTACTAGTCACTTTATGAGTGTATGTGCCTGTATACATTCTAATGTAGGGCAAGGTGGCATTTATTCACATGTATGTGGCTGTATACATGCGTGAGGTACAACGATGCTCTAATATACGTCGCTTTATATATGGCACGTTTATTGTATTAGATTTTATAAAAACGTATACATGCCCCTGTATACAATTGTATAAAGTTTTACCAAATATTACACACATTTGTAAAACACCCTTTATATCGTTATATTACGGTGTACACAATCATATCCAATTTTATAAAAGTCTATAAATTGTAATAACATTTCTTAGTGAGTTGTATACGGTTGTATACAAACCGTTTTACCCGGGTGACTACAAATAAATGTGTATATTCTCTCACGTTATCGGAATTTGAACAAGTTTTTGTCTTTTTCTGAGTTAGGTCGGTTATCCTCACATCGTATGCATCTTTAACGTTAACATTCAACACATAGTATGGCGTTGTCGCTCAGTAACATCAAGCTCGCGCTGATGATATACAACGGCCTCTCACCTAGGGTGCTGACCCGTCACCCCTGAGTTGTGTCTGTCCTTTCGTAGGAAACGAAGCATCACGCACAGCAATTTTTACCTATTGTCAACTGTCTTATTTGACCGTGTCACTAACCACTCAAGTATACAAGCAGTAAAATCCCCGGTACTTGTTGGAACGATTCGAAACTTTCACAAACTCATGTTGTTACTTTTCACAACACATGTTATGAAATTTCATAACATAAATGTTATGAAATTTCATAACATAAATGTTATAACATTTCATAACATTTTTGTTATTAAATTTAATAACAATGTTGGTGTTAATGCTTCACAAAAATGTTATTACATTGAAGAGAAATTTTTTTAACAGTGTAGCATGGAGCTCTTATGGGCAAAAAGCATAAAAACTGGAATTTTCCAGAGGAGGGTTCCTATCGTACAATGCGCTGTTTTAATTGTTTGAAATGCAATCCACGCGTAAAAACGCTCCCGGAGGTTTGCACTCTGTCCTTTATGACCAAGGGAAAAATTATATTAAAAAAATCAAGAAGTGCAAAAATAGGTTACATTAAAAAATTATTAGAATTCTTTACCATAAAGCAGTACCCTTTTAGTAAATATAAATTAAGAATTATAACAAAACATGATATCCCAAAGTTGCAGACCTGTTTTTAACTATGCCTGGATCCAAATAAAAGGGGGTGAAATTCTAATATTAATTCTTGTCTCTACAACATTCATCGAAGAAGATCAATGCTACACCATGTCTGAAAATGTGAGTCCAACCATAGTGCATTATTTTCTATTCTTATAAACTCAGCCCGGCAGAGGAAGTGTTTCAATGAGTTGAAATAATTTTTTGTAACTACATCCCTTTGCTTGGTGAATTTATCACGGAACATTGCTACTGTTCTGTTCATTTGTTAGTGCAAAGTGGTTGTCAAGTACAAAATTGCTTCCAGTCATTACAGGTCTAATAATGGCCACTGTATTTTTAATTTACTTGAATGAAGCAATGCTTACGAATTCAAAGATCAATCAAACTTGTGCTGAAGCAGCTCCAATGCCTTATAAATGGTCACAACGCCAATCACTTTGGCAAACCGAAAAGAAGAATAGGGGGAAATATTACACTCCAAATGTCAAGGGACAATTTTGTCCGTAGATTTGCAACGATTTCGTGCACATCCAGAAAGGATGCAATTTTGTTCCCTTAGTTGGACAAAATTGTGTGAAGTCTCACACAATTTGTCTAGTTTTAGGAACAAAATTGCATCCTTTCTGGATGTGCACGAAATCGTTGCAAATCTACGGACAAAATTGTCCCTTGACATTTAGAGTGTACCCAGTAAATTTGTTGATCCATTGGAAAGTGGGTGTGCAGAAGTGTTTTGGCTACATGCCCGCAGGTTAATGAGATGGACCCCAACTTCGTGGAACAACTCAATGAATGCGTCCAATCAGGAAAACCACCCGCCATCATCTATTATGGCCAAACAGGGACCATTACGAAGGATAGGAAGTGGGAAGTAAGAATTGTGCAGCATGGAGAAGGTAAAAAATTGAACTTATTTTCTTACTTCCGATGAAATGGTACAAAAACAATATATAAATGTATTATTTCTGTGGAGGTGTGGACGAGGAGTTGCTCAAGCAGTGCAAAGACGACACAGAAAAATATTTGAATATGTTGAAGGATTTGAAGGGGAGAGGCCTCCAAGAAGGAAGGAAAATGAATGCTGCGGAGGAACATGCAGCTTAAAGTCCGATTGTCATCCATAAATTTTAAGTAAATAACTTTAAAAGTAAAACAAAAGACGAAACACCACACTATGGGAAACATTGGAAATTTATGACAAAGCAAGCATGCAGAGTTCTGATTTTTTTTTTATTTTAACACACATAAAAAAACTTCAATACCGAAATTAATATTCAACTCTAGTTCTAAACCAATTTAGAAAATACGTGTACAAACATAAAACGACTGCAATTACGAACAACATTCTGATGCAACATTTATTAACAAATGCATTTTTTACACACCTCGAACAAACTTCCATAGGTTGGCAATATGTGGAGTGATTTGGAATGTTTACATTTTCGTATCACTCTACGCCCTAAAGCATAGGCTGAGCATTTAAATGTAAGATTCATATTCAATTATCTATATCAACTGGCTCAGCCAAAAAATAGCCCGTCCAAAATAATTTACTTTTGTCGGGAGAATGTCTTAGTAGTGATTGGTTCAAACTTTTCTTCTAAGCAAGGAGTGGGCTCACCTTATGATTTCACTTCATTGAAGGTGGATACCGAGTTCACTAAACACAAGCGTGATTTTCGCGCCAGGATGATGAAAGTCGGTTCCTGATTGGCCTTGCGTGAACATCACGCTTGCGTCAAGTAAACTCTGTATCCACCCTAACGAAATGTGTTCACTTCCATGCCAAAACCTTTTACTCTCATATATTTTTGAGGTTGTATTTCCCTTTAGGAGTCATTTCAAAACATGCCTGCGAGTAAATTTATTTTCATTAGAGTCTCAGTCTTAAATATTTAGGAGAGGTGTGTTATTAAGGTTTACTGTTAAAAAAAATTCTGTAATTTTACCGGTAATATTAAGCTTACTTGGGGGTAAGTGGTGTCGTAAGATATATCTAAAGCGCAGTTGTGCAACTACAAAAAATGCCATACAACCTAACAAACATTGACACTTTTTTATGTTTTCAAGGTAGCGCTGTAAAATTACAGAATAGCTGTCAGACTACGACATCAGTTGTAGAATCCGTCTCATAAATTTTGCGGGAATATGTATTGTTTTTCGTTTCAGTATTATAATTTGGCTGTTTCTCATGCATTTATCGTGAGTTTTTCCCTCATTTCAGACCTTTTTTTTTTGGATCTTGTCTACAAATTTAAGCACAGGCTTCACTTCACAAAGCAGTTACCCACGAAAACCTGTGGATCAGGATAACTTTACAACCCTGCTGTAGTTTTACAGTGCCTCCATTATTTCCCATCTGCGTCAATAAATTACATCATTCCTCGTAAAACTACAGCTCCAACCAAAATCGTGTTTTAGGGATAGGGTTGTTTTATCCCCAAAAGCCTGTAAAATGTCAATCATCAATCAAGGGACATTTTGAGAAGAGTCTTGCATAGGCCTATATTCTACAAACTACGACACAAACAGTTCATGATGTACGGCTAATTGGGGGTATGCTTTAATTGTTACGTTTTATTTGCTTAGTATAGCAAATGTACCTGGTAGTAAGGTGGTTCAAAACGAGCTTTCACCGAAATGTACATAGGAAAATCATAGCAAAATCCATACGAATTTTGATTTTCTTTGGTGGAATTTCTTCTTTAAGTTCTTTTACATATTGCGCCTGCTTTCGTGCAATGAAATCGTGTGGAATTAAATGCACTAGCTGGTTCACAGCAATGTTGAGAAGTTTAGACCGAGAAGCAATCAGTTCTGCCAGTTCGGATCTAGTAGACTTCCATTGATGATAAACAATTTCTTCGTCAAATAAATCACTTTTATCTTCAGTTTTTTCCATAAGGTCAGCGACAAGCTTGCGAAGATGGGCAAGGATTTGAGAATTTGATGGACATTAATCACACAGACGCAACATATAAGTTTTGACTCGCCGTGGTCTAATGCCCGTCTATCATGTGTAACTCCCGTGCAGCCCGACCCGTGTACAAACCGTATACGATCCACTTACGATCCCCATGTGTTCATACAGGTAACGTGTAAGGTTCGTTTGTGGTCAGTGTATGATATGTCCGCTACATACGATCCGTATGTAGACGATGTTGCTTTCTGGTACAAACGCTGCGTATGTATGCCTCACGTAAACCGTATACATTTTTGCAGACCGCGTAGGTACGCATACGTCCCGTGTGTGCACATACGGACTCCATTTTGGCAGACCGGGACACCTCACGAACAGATGAGGTTGTGTGATCTGTATGCACACGTACAGAAAATGTTCGTGCCGCATACAAACTCAATGGGGTGACGGGTGCCGTATGTGTTCCGTATTTCAACATTTGACTGCCAGTGAATTGCCTCCAGTCAGCGCGTCTCCAACTGAAGAAGTTTTTGTTTTAAATGAGAATTTTCTTAACGCACAGGCTTTTAATTTTGCGCTGAATGCTCACATCAACAGTAGGAGTTTTCCCCATTTCTGCTTGCTTATGCGGACGACCTCCTTCTGGCGTCAACCAAATTTCAAGATAAGGTAGACTTACCAGCAGCGTTTGTGCCGCACTGTAAAAACTAACGATCTACTACCTACGGTGAAATGACAGCTTGGATTTTACAGCATGGTACGGTATGATCACAGCATCTCACCGTTATTTTAACCGTAAAATATGACTTCAATTAAAAACACTGCGTGCAAGAAGAAGGATTGTGCAAAGCCGTAGAAAGATCCACCAATGTCCCGTGAAAACTGAAATTCACCGATGTTCATCGAATTGTAGCGAAATGTATTGAAGTTTACGGAGTTCACCGAAGTGCAAAATCAACCGTCGAAGTTCCTCGAAGTTCAAAATAAACTGCCGAAAGAGCCCTAAAATTCAAAATCAACGTCGAAGTTCGCGAAGTCAAAAATAATTAATAGAAGTTCACTGAAGTTTGTAATAAATTAGTGCATATTTAGGACTGAACTTGGTGGTTTTAAATTGATTACTATAATCGAGTCCCCAGTTTAGTCAAAGCAGATATCTACGGACCACATTACAAAGATTACGCAGGGAGAGGTTTGCTTTCATGGCTCTTCATTACGGCGAAGTTCGAGTACATCGGCCGAACTTCAGCGAAGTTACCGAAGTGCAAGAAAGTGTTCGGCTGTTCTCTCGCTCTCCCGTTCTGCTACGCAGTTCATCGACTTCTCTCTCGTCTCATCTAATCGTCGTTTCTCCCCGGCTCGGTCCGAGGGCTATCCCGCGGGCCAACAGGTGGTCAGGTGGCCCTGCGGCGGATTTCCCGTTAAATCCCAAGCCCGAGTTCATTCTCGGGTGGGGAACCGGGGTTCCTCCCTCGGGCAGATCTCCCGTTAAATCCCATGAGGTGTCCGTCGCTTCGCTGAATCGTCCAGCATCCGCAAGGGCCCCGGCATTGCACCATCGCTGAGGTGTGTCCCTGGGGGACTGGCTGGAATCTCGCAACTTGTCCTCTAATTCTCGCTCATCATTTCATGTGTCCCGCGGTTTTCGTGTGCTCCCGGGCCCTCGCGCCGTTTTCATTGCTGCCTCTCGCAGCCTCCCCACTTGACTTCACTCCCTCTCGCAGCTTCCCCACTTGACTTCAATCCCTCTCGCAGCCTCCCCACTTGACCTCACTCCCTCCCGGGCTGCCGCGTAACAGGGGTCGCCGTCGATGGTCGGCCGGCTCTCGCCCGCCGGCCCGCCTTCCACAGGGCACCAGGCGCCTCAAAGCGTATTCTCCCTGCGTACCCGCTGATTTCTGGCCACAGTCCCACGCCCCAAACTTACCATCATGCCTTTAGCTTCTGACTCCGAGTACCCGGATGCCACAATGGACACTGGCGACCAGCAGGGTGTGCAAACTTAACATAACTTAACATAAACGAATACTCGGAAACTAACGGGAATTACTTATTTCTTTTCGGGTAGTTGAAATATTTCGCCCAAAATTCGAATGGTTTTCGTGTTCACGTTAAAAAAGATAACTTTAAATAATTTGTAGTTTATTTCCGAGTTAATTAGTAACAACAATTAAAAATAACGTTATACCTAATAACTTCTTGTAAAAGTTTTTAAAATAACGTTATCTCTCATAACATTCTTTGATACCTATATAACGTTAAATGTGAATCCAGCCAAACGGGTACCTCTGCACATCATCATTCGGCGTATATAGGAAACTGGATTTTTCAGTGCCAAAAGTGTGTTGCGGTGTCAGGAAAAGTATAGTCCCGAGATCAAAAGTAAATCTCGGTCCGAGAGGTTGAAGCCCAACCCAGACCCAGCCGGTGGAACATCGTCAACGCATTTGAGAGCTTTACCGTTCAGCGGACTAGTGCGTATTTGATGGGACGATTGGTCTACTAGGCCAAACCCCGGTTTGGCATCAACTTGAGAGATATAGCTGAGGTAGGTCGAGCTGGCCACCACGAGAGTGCGTGCCATCGCCGTCGAACAGGCACTACGATGGCACGCACTATCGCGGAGGCCGGCTCGAACTAACACTCGAGTTGATATGCAACCGCGACTAGGTGTAGTAGACTCAACGTCACAGAGAGTACGCGCGTCGCACATATGTCACACTGCCCAGCCAACCTCTAGACGCGATCGCAGGCTAGTCTGCCACACTAGCTGATCGCTAAAGTCCATTTTCTGCTCCGGCCCGGGTGGGCTGTACCCTCGGCTGTATACCTGGGGACGGCTGCGGGGCGCGGTGCATGTCTATGTCAAATCTCGACTTCCTAGGTGCTAGGGGAGATAATTTAATCCACGCGTAAAAAAGTGGTCCGCTAAATGTTTTGACGAGTGTAGTATCATCCTCTTCGCAGTTGCTGATGCCAAGTATAAGTTTATTGTGGCTGACTGTGGTGCAAATGGGCGTGAAGGAGACAGTTGAGTGTTTGATACATCAGCCTTTTGGCAACTTTTCTACAACCATGGACTACGCCTCCCCCAACTTGTCTACAATCCCAAGATAGACTGTCTACTGCCGTATGTGTTCCTTGGTGACGATGCTTTTCC
>NW_026267389.1:208980-210682 GCF_000697945.3 Frankliniella occidentalis | reverse complement strand
GTAGTTTCCAACATTTTCCGCGAGAGGGTGCGCGGTGCAGAAATAGAGAAACCACAGCACAAGTATACAAATATAAAGCATTAAGGAGCTATGTAAAAGTGAAGCATTCGATCTTATCCAGATCACATAGATCAGAAAATTCATATTAACAACTCTGAAATAATATTTCAGAGTGGTCTCTGAGTACTCACTTTTAAATATTAAGACGAATGTGTCTGAAAAATTGATTCAGAGGAAATAGTCTGATTTTTCAAACAAAAGTCAGAAAACTCAGGACTCTTATCGGAAAATAGATTTCAGAGTCGGCATTCTGAAAATCTTGTACTGAAATTTCAGAATTTTTTTAACAGTGTGGGTTCCAGCATCCCAAATATGGTAGCAGCAACTAAAAATATTGGTCGCTGCAACTAGCAGTCCACAACCGGCACATGTGCCGGTTACCACCACCGACCCTTTTTTTCAGTGTACGGGGGGGGGCCTACCACTCAAATGACTACTTAACAATTACCTAGTTCTGTATTCTATAACCCGAGCAACGGCACCGGAAATGACTAGGTGAGAAGATTTGTACTACTCACAATAGTATGGTAAAGCCGCTGGGTAACTTTGCTCTTCTTTTCATAGCCCAAAACGGTATAGCATTTATTCCATCACTTGATAGCAGCCTAGGCTAGGCTGGCAGCAATAACCCCAAATCAACCCAATGCTCAGACAGTGTTTGGATAAAGTAAATTGGGTTCAGGTTTGTGTGTCGTTCCCAAATCGATGTAGACGACAAAAAGCGTCGACACGACTCCACTGTAATAACCAAGAACACTTTGAAATTAAGGGAAACGTCCGGAGGTCCCCCCTCCGGGAGCCCCCCCCCCCCTAAATATTTTATTATTGTTTACTAATATCTTTAGTAAAATAATAAAATATAAAATATTCCAAAATATTTTAAACAATATCTGAGCGTGCTGCGCGATTTTCCATACTGTTCCCGACGATCCGATCGGCTGGTACCGCGCGAGTGAGAATATTTGAACATGATTAAGGATGGCGTGCCCATCGGCGTGGCGTCATCTGTTATTGTTATTTAGAGAAGCATTCAAACCTTAATATTTGATATAAAAAATTTAAAACCAACACAGCACGCGTGCAACTCCAAGTTACATGCGTGTGGGTGTTCTGTTTATCTCCCAATTTCAAAGTTAAAAATGTTTAAGTGCTCAAATAACTTGTTTTACACCCAAGTGTGCATTTTCGAATGTGATATCGGCTCTGGTGGATAACTGTTCTATCCAGTAACACTACTAACGGTGTAAAATAGTATTTCGATCCGATAAAATCTTCAGCCTCCACAGCGGCCTCAAAGTTTACACTGCTAAAAATGTTATTAAAATTCATACCATTTTTGTTATTACTTTTAAGAACATGCGTGATTTTTGAAAGAGGAAAATTAAGAAATGTTGTGAATTTTCACAACAAGTTATAACTTTTATGACACGTTTCTGAAAAGTCATAACTGTTAAAAGTTCAAAAAATTTCGATTTGTTGTACACGTGTACTACCGCAGTAGTCCTACAAATTGTTCCGCACGCGCATAGAGAAGTACAATAAAAAGAGAATGCGCAAATTTCGAAATAGAAGGACGGGAAGCTAAAGTCGATGTTGCCAGCGTTCGCCACGAGATGGCGTTTCAAATCTTCTGGGAATATTG
>NW_026267389.1:204599-205310 GCF_000697945.3 Frankliniella occidentalis | reverse complement strand
ACCATCTAATATTTTTTAAAATTTTGCCCGTAGGGCTCTACTTTGACGAGTTACCCCTTAGCTCATAAAAAAAAAATATTTTTACGGACTTTTTTGACCTACCCCCTTTTCTTTGATACCCCCTTTCAGCCCCTTAGGGCTGGTGCCAGAATTTGCCGTAGGCGTTTCGTTTTCTAGAAGTGAACCTTAAGATACCCTAAAAATTTGAAGTCTCTAGCACATCTCCTTTTAGTGGAACAGACAGACACACACACACAGACACGAGGTCGTTTGCATTAGCCTGCTGGATAGCTTTTTCAAAGCAGAAGGGCGGGCTAAAAATGAAAAAAAAAGAAAGATTTTGGGGTTTTCGTTTTTGATTTTTCTGATAGGTCAATTTTTAATCTAGGGGGCTCTTTTCATGCTACAAAGGTACGCTAAAAATTGCAGGTACCTAGCTCAACCCGTTCTCGAGCTATCGCGACTACACACAGACAGACAGACAGACACACAGATAGACACGAAACTTTTTGATCATCACTTGAGTAATAGGCTTCGCTATCGCTCAGCCAATAATATTTCAAAGGGTTATTGCCCAGTATTGTGGACAATACTGGGCCTCAGTGACCATCGTCAACGCTACCCATCTGACCCCCCTCCTCCCAATAATTGGCTGAGCGATAGCGAAGCCTATCACTCCAGTGATGATCAAAAAGTTTCGCGTCTGTCTGT
>NW_026267389.1:202149-203936 GCF_000697945.3 Frankliniella occidentalis | reverse complement strand
ACATCATAAACTTCAAACAAAGCAATTTGAGTAATAATCAAAACAAAACTAAGGTGACAAACATTCACTATACTCAAAAGAGTGTTGAAATGCCATGATTCGGAGTTGTCTTCATAAATTTTCTTATTATTTGATAGCCAAACTGCAACTGAGAACAGACCCATAACCTATACTTGTTGTTATCATTTTTACCTAAACAAACACCCAAAACACGTTTCAAATGGATTGCAATTTCTGAAATCATTGATTAGGACTAGTAAAGTAGATACTTGCGCCAGAAATTGCCGTTTTGATAATATTGGGTAAAGGTGGAAACTAGCAAACCGGTGTAGGCCAAAGTGACCATATGGATACAACACAGTTTTTTCATGCTGACAGGTTCCACAAAAACGATTGGCGGGTGATCCTAGAAGTTAGTTTGCCACTAACGACTACAATACTAACCTCTGACAAAGAAAAATCTGTAAAAATAGGACGGATAGTGCGAGTAAAGCGCGCGAAAGATTCACGCCATGTTGTGGTGTATTTTGTTGTCTTCTTCTCTCCTTTTTCTTCTTCCAGGATCGAGCGCGATACATCGATATATCGATTTAGTGACGCGGGATGGTTTAAAACATCAGATTAGAAGTCATCCGAGTCCAACCGATGCATTAACAATGCAGATATTAGCAATAATTCCAGTTGTAACCAAATGGTTACACGGGGTAATACAGGGTTAAAATTATAACTTGTTCTCTGCTGATTTGTAATATATTGATTGATAAGTGACCACCAACAGTGTATTAATTGTTTTGCCTGAATTTTTGCCTAGCACAATTTCTTACGGTGCTATCCCAGTAATTTTGGAAGAATTTTACCAGTCCTGGCCCCAGTCCTGGTCCCAGTCATGCGGACAATTCAAAAACCGTGCGCGGATTCCCGCTTTCAGCGTCTCCAGGCGTGCCAACGACCTGGGAAACGGAAGGTCTTCTCTTTCGCGTAGTTTTGCACGTTTCAAGGGAAAACAATTTGGTTTGAGGTCTGAAAATGGTCAAATGCGCAATTTAACCGCCTTAATTACAATGCTACTTAAGCCAAATTTGTTAGTGTCGGGAGCGCGTATTCATGCAGCGAGTCTGGCAGCCATGCAGTTAGCCGGGCAGTTAGCCGGGGCATGCTCAAACCTGTTAGGCTGTGTTGACTGGTGGACCCGGGTGGACTCTTGACAAGGTGGACTGGTTTTTAGGCCATAAAACTAACTAACTAGTGGTTATTTCATCAAGATAATGGCACATATTGGGTTTGGGCCGCGGCTGGAGAGGCCGGCCAAGTGCAATTATTCTCACGAAACATGCTCACACTCGAAAGGGTTCACAAAACCCAGGCGGCTCCCTCCCGTGGAATGGCAGGCTAGGTCATTTGCCTATGTAAGTAGACTTATTGGTACTGTTGTTTATTTAGATGTCACATTTTATCAAAGTTCTATCAAAAACCTATCTAGATTTATGAAATGCTAGATTTATTTCATTAATGTGACATAGCTTCTGAAGGTTAGAAACTTAATTGTCCAGCTCTGCTGCTGGTTCTGCAAACAACATCTACCCAGCTGCTGTCAATTCATCTTTTTGTCATCGACGTTCACAACAAGAGACGTCTCCTGTTCACAACAGTCCAATACTTTGTTACTGTGTTTTGTTTTGACTTCACAAAAGATTAACATCATTAATCCCAGCTGTCCACGACGCGGTGGCATTTTTATTGTTTTATCTCAATATTTTTTTTTCATTGCAAAGTCTCCCATTATTCAA
>NW_026267389.1:201341-202099 GCF_000697945.3 Frankliniella occidentalis | reverse complement strand
TGTTTTTGGTTGGTGTAGCGCGACGTTTGTGTTGTTATTCCTTGTTGTTGCTGAGTTTGAGAACTAGAAGATCTGTGAATTTCGTGTAGAAATTATATTTTGACCATGGGTAAAATTCCATACAGTGAGGACGCTCTCATAGTGTTCACAAAAAAGCGTGTATTTATGATCCAACGGCCCGCAACCATGCGGATAGAAACCAAGTGAGAAATGCATGAAAGAGTATTGCCGACAAGTTCGAAGAGGACTATGTAACAGGTAAAGCTAGGTTATTGCGTTTCTGATTCCTCTAGTAGGTAGTTTGCAGCGTTGATTTTTATCGCATTGCTTTTTGTTTCAAGATGTGTTTTGTCAAAGTGAATTCGACCGTCTGAGAGAAAACCGGAACGCGCGAATACGGCGCCTGAGGAAGATATTCCGAAGTGGAAACGGGGGTTCCTGGCCCCCCGAGCAACTGGCGAATGACAACATGTCATTTTTGGACAAGGTCAAGAAGAAAAGCCAGGGTATCCACTTGAGCAGCATCAGGTTGGTAGGGAATGATGGCCGTGGCCGTCGTCCCCGCTACACCATTCGATCATGTTCTTCGGCAAAAAACGTGACAGCATTGACCATCGCCGCCGGGAGGCCAAGCAGGCCCAGCCCCGGCTCCTGCCGAACGGAGTTGCCGGCGGAGCGAAGTGGAGCTGGCAACTTCGTTTGGCGGAAGGGCGGGCCTGCTTGTTGGCTGAGCGATTAGGAAAGCCTATTACTCCAGT
>NW_026267389.1:199628-201286 GCF_000697945.3 Frankliniella occidentalis | reverse complement strand
GCAGGCGCCGAAGTCCTGTAATTTGCCAAACTAATTTTCTAGGCGATTCTCTAGCCACACGTGTGCCTTCGCGGCCCCTGCGCCCCCCGCCGACCTCGCCGGCCCCGCGTGCCGCCACCACCTCAGTGGTCTACACGACGCCCTGGCCTGCGCCCCGGCCGCCACCTAGCCGGCCCCCGCGTGCTGCCCGCTCTCCGCGACTTCTGCCACCCCTGTGGTCTCCGTGTCTGGGCTACGCCGCGGCTCCCGCGGCCCCGGCCCTTGATGGGCACCGCGACCACCCGCGCCTCCATGCATGCGTGCTGGTTAGGCCCGGTGAACTTCCCCCTTCCCCTCCCCGGTCGCGCGGAGGGCGCGGAGCCGCGGAGCCGCGGAATCGCCTCGCGGCGGCCGACGACTGCGCAGAACAGGAAGCCATTGTTGTTTGCGTTGACAACGGCTGCGCAGCGGTCGCAGTTGCTCACTGCAATGAAGTGGAGAGCAGTGTTCAAAAAGATTGTGAATAGGGTAACCAAAGTGATGCCTTCAGTAGGTAAGTGTATAGGAATGTCTGTGCGAACTGTACGATGTAACCCCGATGTCAGGCTACATTCTAACTGCTGGTGGATGTTTGTATCCAACAGCGCCGTGTGGGTCATGGACTTGCGGTGTGCGGAGGGCCTGTGTCTGGAGGGTCAACCCTCACCGTGGCCCGGAGGCTCCGTGCTGCTTACGAGGAGAGAATTTATCATTGAAGGTAAGTCAATGCGAGACAGGTCGCGGAGTCTGCGCGAGTGCGAGGGACGGGAGAGACTTGCCGTGAGTAGGGCCCCGGGCCGAGCACCCCGACCGAGCGTCTCTGTCGCACCCCCACATATTCCGCAAGCAGTGATTTCTCTCCCACTATTTCCAGTCCGCCACTGGATTACGGTTTGTGACCGTTGTGTGTGTGTGTCTGTGTTTCAGAGAACGGTCGAGGAAATTAACTACCAGCTAGACTATGTGGAGGTCCGCTTCCACGAGCAGTCGGCCGCCCTCGAGGAGCTGGAGAAGGAGCACCGCCTGCTGCAGGAGAGTCACAAGACAACCCTGCTCGCCCTCGCGGACCTCATGGCACGGCACGACGACCTGGTGCGGCTTCACGAGGAGGAGGTGCGGCGCAGCGCTCGCCTCGTCGCGTGCGTGCAGAGGATGCAGCATGACAGCTCCTACATCAGCTCTTCAGCTTCAACCTCATCGAGGACCACACTGGTAAGTCTCGGTCCATCAATATTTAAATTTTGGGGGGCCGGGGGGGGGGGCTCATTTCACCAAACTCATTGACTATATTTGCTCATTTGCCTGAATTTTTTTTTGCAGGAGTTATCATCAGAAGGGGATTGAGAGAGCATCAATCCTGATTGAAGCTGAAATTTTATTAGTTAAATTTAACTTGTGTAAAATATGTAAGACAGACTGAATTGTAGTTATAGTTCATTGGTTGTGTATAATATGTAAGTTGATTGTGTCAAATATGTAAGTTCTAATGAATAAATGAGATGTGCTGAATTGTAGTTGTACATTTCATAACAAATTTACATTGGTTACAAAGCAAATTAACACCTCAGAGTAAAAATAGATAAAATGACAAACTAGAGAAAATACAGGAACAAGATAATATATCCCTTGAGTAGTGGGAA
>NW_026267389.1:184111-193168 GCF_000697945.3 Frankliniella occidentalis | reverse complement strand
CTTTCCATATTTGTATACAATTTAATCTCACTAATTATTCAATCTTCTCTTTTAATTATGAAGTATCTGATATTTTCCGATGATACCACACCAGTCATCACTTCAAGTATTTCTCCAGCATGTTTTTGAAGTTGAAGTTGAAGAACACAAGAAGATCCAAAAGCCTAGGGCCCAGGCCGGGGTCCCTGGTCCCACGTTGCCGCTAGGACTTGGGCCCTTGCCTGTTACTCCACTGATGATCAAAAAGTTTCGCGTTTGTTTGTCTGTGTGTGTGTGTGTGTGTGTTTGTCTGTACGCACGATAACTCGAGACCGAATTGAGCCAGCGACCTGGAATTTTCAGGGTCGTTTTGAATCATAAAAAGACAGATCGAGTTCGAAGAAGAGCATTCTAGCTCAAAAATTGGATTTTTAAAAAATCGAAAACCACAGGTTCCCAAAATGACGTTTTTTAGAATTTTTTTTTAAATGTTTCCTAAGGGGTAACTCATCAAAGTAGAGCCCTTTGTGCGAAATTTCGTCCGTTTGGCTCTATCTCTAATCGTTTAGGCGCTACAGGGAGTTTTTGACGAAAAGTAAGCGAAAAAAAATATACAACCCTACATTCTTAGTCGAAGTGACGGAAAGTTGACGGGCCGAAGTGTGTACTTTTTTTCGCTTCCCGACTGGGGTGTCAGCGCCGCAGGCCTAGGTAGATGTATGTCAGGCGCGTCGCAGCGCAACAGTGTTTCGTGAGATATCGCGAAGCCTGTTACGCGAGACGTGGTCTGGCGTACATCTACCTAGTTAAACCTTAGTTAAGTAAAATGTCTTGTGGGCAAGCTGAAGATGTTATCGCACAGCTGTTGCGCTGCGACGCGCCGGGCATACATCTACCTAGGCCTGCGGCGCTGACACCCGAGTCGAGTATCGCAAAAATGCATACAAAGATACGGGCCGCCGGCCCGTCAACTTCCCGTCCGTCCGACTAAGCATGCAGGGTTGTACATTTTTTCGCTTATTTTCGTCAAAAACTCCCTGTGGCGCCTAAATAGTTCAAGATAGAGCCAAACGGACGACATTTTCGCCCGAAGGGCTCTACTTTGATGAGTTACCCCTTAGGAAACTGTAAAAAAATATCTTTAAAAACATTATTTGTAGGACCTGTGGTTTTTGACTTTTTTTTCAATCCAATTTTTGAGCTAAAATGCTCTTCTTCGAACTGATCTGTCCTTTTATAACACCAAACGACCCTGAAAATCACAGGTCGCTTGCTCAATTCGTTCTCTAGTTATCGTGATGATAGACAAACACACACACACAGAGACAGACTGACAGACGCGAAACTTTTTGATCATCACTGGAGTAATAGGCTTCGCTAATCGCTCAGCCAATAAGAGACAAAATCAAAAAATTGGTTTACAATTGTTGCACTCACTTTCAGGATTAATTTTAGCTAAAGAATGCCAAAAACATCAAAAATACTTTGCACGTAAAATAATATTTCACTTGTAAGTTTACGTAACTCTTAAAAATTCTGTGCGCAAAGTATTTTTGTGGATTTTGGCATTCTATTGCTTAAATTAATCCTTTAAGTGAGTACAACAATTCTGAACTAATTTTTTGAATTTGTCTCTTAGATTTCAACTTTAAGTGTCCATTAAATTTGGTGATTTAATAATTTTGTCTGTGTATTCTCCTCTTTACTAACATCTATTTGTTCTCTGTTTCAGGAGCGTCCCGGATATGCTTTGTGAAGAACCCTGACTCACAACTGGCATGCCGGCAAGTTTTCTGCAGGGTCGGCATCCGTGAAATAGACCTTTCAACTGTTATTGACTTTCACGTTTATCGGCCAGAGCGCAGCTACACATGTGCAAAAAATATCACTGAAAAGATATAAGTGAGGTGTCATGCTCGAAATGAGTGAGAAAATTTTGCCTCGCTGAATCAGAGCGATGACTGTAAGTTGACCCTATTTGAGTCATATAAGCACCAAATTCCCACTCTGGAGGAGTAAGATTTTCCAGACCTCGCCCAATCACAGTGAGGAACCTCGCTTTCATTGGGTGAGGACCGCAAATTATGACTCAAATTGAGTGCGAGTCAGATATCTCGCTCTCAGGAGAGCGAGATTTTTTGTCTGATCTCGCTCTCCTGAGAGAAAAATAACTAATTCTGACATTTTCAGTGATAGCTTTCTCATATTTTGTATACAAGAGGAAATGCCCTGATGTTGGATTATGTAACATGACACCAATTTAGGCATTTTGCACACAAAGCATACGGACCGTTCGAATATTACAATGGACCCTTACTATAACATGCAGAAACGACACCCAACATGGGCCACTGCCGTGAACGTTAAGGATTTGCGATTTACGCCCTAATTTTCCAAAATGGCGGTGTCCAGGGCCTAACAAGGGAAGGTTTTCCGGTGACACAGTCAGATATCAAAGGCACCTCTAGATTAGGATTGGCACTGGTTTTAGCTGCCCGTAGGGAGTTTGGGGGTCATTTCACATGAATTTCATCAAAAATTTCCCAAATTCATCGGTTTTTTGCCAGCTTTGCATGCACATATCTCCGAAACCGTTTGAGCTACAGCGCCCAGATTTTGCAGTTAATTATCCTTCAATTAGTACTTTCCTTGAAATATATATGAACCAAATCAGTGGGGTTCACCAAAAGTGGCCTAGGGTCGCAACCCCCTCTCCGAACCCGTTTTTGCGACCCTAATTGACTTCGTTCAAATTTTCTACAATTAAAGAACGTGCTAAATTATGATTTCCCTCAAAATCTGGGTGTCCTTGAGATACGTGCATGTAAAGTTGATAATCAGGCTAAAGAGTTTGGCGAATTTTCGATTAAATTCGCGTAAAACGACCTTCAAACCCCCTACGGGCAGCTTAAACCAATGCAAAACCTAATCTAGAGATGAAAACAACAACACTTTGAAGCGCCATTGAAATCTGAGTGTATCACCGGAAAACCTTCCCTTGTAAGTGGAAGGTCGTAGGTACTTGGATGTTGTTTCATTCGTTTTCCCTTGCAGAAACTACTTCGAAAAGTGCCCTAGATGGCCTGGCGTCTCTACGACAATTTTGAAATTTTTGTCATTTTCGGTTAAATTTTGAAGAATGTTAAAATGGACCCTTAGTGGTATTTCAGGCCATTTAACCTCATATTCGGTGTCAGAGACACTATAACATGCGGAAACGACACTGGCCCCCTGCAGTGAACGTTAATTACTTGTTATTTAGGCCCTAATTTTCCAAAATGGCGGCGCTAGGGCCTAAGTGGGAGGTCGTAGGTACTTGCATGTTGTTTTATTCGTTTTCTCTCGCAGAAATTATCCGGGAAAGTGTCCCGGAAGGCGTCTCTACGACAATTTTGAAATTTGCTATTTTCGGTTAAATTTTGAACAAATGCGTTAAAATTGGTTCCTATGGGTCAGATTTTGGTGACTGGTGGGTCAAATCGACCAACTGGGTCTAGGGAAAGTGTAAAAAAACACGCTTTATGTACTTTTAGCAGTACTGTTTTGGTATCCCAGGTCGAACCGCTTAGACTATAACCCGCATTTTTTGCCTTGCGCATTCAAATTTGAGTTTTCGGTCAAAATGGACCCGTCCCTTGCATAATGCTTCGTGTCAATAAAAGGAAAATGCCCTGCTTGTTCAGGTGAAGGCGCAGACAAGATATTTGTGAGGCCTGCACCTGGCAAAGTTGTTCTTCTTCAATGGATTTTAACCGACTCAAGGAACCTGCACCATTCAAGAAAGGCCCAGCTGAGAGATTCCCGATGATTGAGGTAGGGGGTGCTCTGCAGCATCTTCTTCCTCTTATCGTCGGACGGAAGCTGCCAAAACCATGGTGTTGGGTTCCCAAGAGTCTCCTTTACTGTCGAAGGGGCCAACTCCCAGGAAGGCAGCTCAGAACTTTAGAGATTTAAAACTCTCGGTAACAAAAGAAGACGACGAATTTAGAACTGTTGAAAATATGAAGAGAACAATACCATTTGCTGGGGCAATTCATGACATACGCAGTGACGTATAGTTATACCATATGACACTCACTCTCAACTCTTGGTATTCAAAACTTTTCGTAAGTCTTCGTACTGTCGAGGTTCCTTGATCGAGAGAGTCCCTCGGCGAGCGAAAGATGCGCGACTTAGTCTTCACCCTTTTCTCTATGAGCTTGTTCTCTCAGGAGAGGATATACAGCTCCCGGCTGCTCTGCTAATTTCAGAGAGGCAAGACTTAGACTACCTCACATACTGGATTAAAGATTGGCTACGCAGAGGTGGCTAGGTACAGTACCTGATGAAATTGTATGTGATGCGTCTGTGTGCAGCTCTCCTGGCAACATTTGCTTTTACCTTTGGAAAGGCGCATGACTTGAAAAATTATTTAGAGATACAGTTCCTCTGCTTTCCAGACCAGTCTGCTAAACCAGCCAAGTACTTCTTGATGAAGGATGTTGCTCACCTCACAAACAACATTTGTAAGTGGAAGGTGCGGAGTACCGACGGGCTCAAAAAAGTAAGAGCCCTTTTTGTCAGATGCTTTGCTGTACTAGTCCAGTGCACAACCTTAAAAGCATTCAAGGACTTCCTTTTTTGTATCCTCATTGTCTGTCAGTCACCTACCATAGGATTTAACTCTGACGGCGATCCAGTTGCGGCTGAAAGAAGCCTGCAAAAACTGGCAGATGCCATTGCAAGTGGAAAGACCTTTCACTTATCTGTTAGAAATGATAATCCAGCAGAGCTTGAGCGACTGAATCAGCATCCTGATGACTTTGATAGCTTTTCGGAAGGCGATGTTCCTTCATGTCTAAGGGGATTTATTGGAGACATTATAGTATCAGCTTCTCTAAAGGCTAAAGAAGGAGACCGCATTAGCCCTGGCAACAGTGACGAAGCGTACCAGACATTTGTTGAGTATGCTCATGATTTTGTCTAGTGGACTGGTGTAATGGTACCACTATACAAATCTCGTTTTCTACGACCTTCATCAGCTGCATCAGAAAGTTCATTTTCTGATCTTAAATGTCGTATTTTAAAAGATGTCGGCAAACCAATGCAGTTGCATAAGATGCTTCAGCAGCATCTCGAGCATATTGATGGTGCTCTGAAATTGGTATCGGCATCCAGTCCTGGCTCATCTAATGCCACAGCTGATACAGCAGCTGCAACAACGGCTGCCTCTACAACTATATCAACAACACCAGCTACAGGCATTGCAATTACAGAGTCTACTTCAACTACAACAACAGTTTTCACGTCAACTGTCTCTTCTATTGTTACTCCCTCTTCATCTGACTCAGGAAACATTGTAAATAATAAGTAGAGATGAGGATCAATCGGATTGTGACTCGGAAGATGACACCAGTAATTCATGCGCTAAAGGATTGAAACAGAATTGGAAAAATCTTGCAGACAAAGGCCGAAAGTCTAGAAAAGAAGGCCAAATTTTTTACAGCTTCAGCTGAATCAAGATTGGCAGTTGAGAAAGATACGCTTACTCCACCAACAGTCCGTCTCTTAAAAAATGAAAACCTCTTATGATCTTGCAGTTTGGGCCTAATTTCAATGTAATTCTCAAGAACACTGATATCATTGATTGTGTGTTACATATCATTACAGCTGCATACATAGACTTCTCTGATTTTAGAAAGTCTGCAAACAAGGAGGCTTACCACTCACTGTTGCAATGTGATATATCATTAGCAACAGTCGGAGCTGTGGCTGAAACATATGCTTCAAGAGCGAAACTAGCACTAAAATTCCTCCTGTCAGAGGATTTAAAAACTTACAATCCTCCACCAACAAGAAAAAGACAAGCAGACATCACAAGCAAGATTGTTGACTGTCAAGAGAACCTCATGGAGCAGTGCAAGATACTACTTTATCAACTACCTGCTGGCATCATTAACGTTTCTTGTACAATTGATAAAGTACAGCACCTGTCTAGACTGACATGATAATTTTTTGAACCTGTAATTGGAACTCTGCTGTCCAATGGGATAACATCGTTGGCTGTTGCATGCAACGATGCAATGAACCGTCTGAATGACACTCAGTGTCATGAAGGTGATTGCGTGTCCAAACTTGTCACTGATGCTAATCTAAATCAATTTGTCTTTGTTGACTTAACAACAAGTTTAGGAATTCGCAGGATGAAAATGGAGTATGACCTACAATAAATACCTCTCGAAAAAGAAATTGGCTCAAAAGAAGAGCATTTTCGTCTCATTGGACTTATAACCCGTAAGAACAAAAAACACCTCGTTTGCTACACCCGAAAACTTCACAACTTGTGGCACAAGTACGACAAAATCAGAAGTAGAGTCATATCAGTCACACAACAAAATCATAACATTGAAATGATGCATAAGTGAAATGTGGCATACAAAATCCCTGTAAAGCTGTTTCTTAATAGATAATATTAAGTAATGGTACAAAATATTTGATAAAAAAGCTGCATGACACTGATTTCAAATTATTCCTAGCCCACCACTATCATTTCATAAATCTTGTGATATAAAGCACAAACTTGATTTATCTCACGATATGCAATCCCATCTCTAGTCCTCGTCTCCATCCTACTCACGTTCTGCTTCAGAATCAACAGCACCATTGCGTCTCAATCTTAAGCCATGACGTACCTACAGCAGCAACTACAGTCCAGGCTACTCGATGGAGAAATGCACCAGGAGTTATGTCCCTATTTTCTAGGAGCATCGTACTTCTGCGGATGTGACGGTCACTTGAGATGGTTCTCCAACTTCTATTGCGATTAACAGTAAGTATTCTTGGGTCATTTACTGCTATCACATCAGATAGTGCTAGGTGTTCTAGCTTAACAAAACCCCCTGGAAAAGGCAACACGCAATGAAATCAGCTGATTTGCAAAGAAAATAAATTAATAAAATAAAGTACTAACTAATTAGAGACCAAATGTTAGGATGATTTTTTGGTAGCTCTGTAGCTAATGAATGGTTATCTGATTCAGAGCAGTTATTCGTTTGTTCGGGACAGTCATAGACAGACAGCTATATCCGCCGAGGAAGCCACTCTCTCTGGAAATAGTCGAAACGAGGACCAAGCTCCTGATCCCACCCGTCATCAAGAGTTTAATGCCAAATTTCAAGTACCCCTTGCCACATTAAAATACTTGGCAAAAGGGGGACAGCACACAGTCATCTTAATGTTTCACCAACATCCTCTTGCTCTGCAGCAAGTCTTGTCAATCCTAATATTCTGGCATGGGAACAACAAGCCTGTTGAAAGAACCACACGTCAGAAATGGAACAGATGACAGTCAACATCGGAAGCAAAATGATTGTTACTTACAACACCATAGTGCCACAGACATCCCACAATCAAGCTCTGAGGAAAGACCCTTGAAAGAGCGTTGATCATTCCCCTCTCAAAATCACAGTGAATGCGCTCTGGGTTCAGATTTGGGCAAAGAGCCTTCAGGTAAGAGAAAAGTGTGACATATGCTACTTCACGTTTTGACTGCATTAATGCTCGCACAATCCCAACAACCTGCAAAAGAACAGTTAACCCTTTACGTCACAAGGTATCAAATTTGATACACCTCCTAAAACACGGCCTGGAGGCGTCTACTTGTGAGGTACGTCACGTTTTTGTCATGGATACGTTTGAGGAGGTCCAGACGACTCTATCCATACCACTTACGACCCCATGAGTGCTTTGGGTGGGTTGCTGTGGCGCGCCAAAAACAGGCCTGCGAGGGGGTCCATGCAGGGCCTAACTGCAGCGCCTATAGCTGCGGGTAGGGAGGTCGGATTTTCATGGTAGTGGTCATGTTTTGTTGGCAAAGGTCCAAAGTAAGCAGCGCTGAAGACAGATCGAGGATATCTCAAAAACTCGCATTGTGACACGCTTGCAAAGTTGTGTGTATCAAAAATGAACGTCCGTGACGTAGAGGCCCATTTTTTTTGTCGTTTTTTGACATTTTCCCCATGAGATTCTAAGGGTACATTGATACGTGGTGACGCTTGTGGATGACATGTGAAGCAAATTGGGCTAGTCCAGAGCACCCGGAACACTACAGGAACTGTACGGGAGTGTCAGTCACAGCGTATCATTTTTGATACATACGAAATTTGGTCACAGCGCGGTTCTAAAAACATGGTTGGCACCGCACGGGTTGCGGGATCACCAGCAAGACATGTACACTTGTAAAATATAAAGTGTGCTCATTAGCCCCACGACGCAAGTCGCGCGTCCAGACATACCCCTAACGTCACAGTGTATCATTTTTGATACATGCAAAATTTAGTCGCAGCGCGGTTCTGAAAACATGGTCAGCACCGTAGGGGTTGCAGGATCACTACCAAGACATGTACACTTGTCGCCATAAAAAGAAAGTGTGCTCATAAGCCCCACGACGTAGGTCGCGCGTCCAGACATACCCCTTTACGTCACAGTGTATCACTTTTGATACATGCGAAATTTGGTCGCAGCGCGGTTCTAAAAACTTGGTGGGCACCGCACGGGTTGCGGGATCACTATCAAGACATGTACACTTGTAAACTACACATAGTTCTCATTAGCCCCACGACGAGGGTCGGGCGTCGAGACATACCCCTCCCTAACGTCACAGCGTATCATTTTTGATACATCCGAAATTTGGTGACAGCGCGTTTCTAAAAACATGGTTGGCACCGCACGGTTTGAGGGATCACTAGCAAGACATGTACACTTGTAAAATATAAAGAGTGCTCATTAGCCCCACGACGCGAGTCGCGCGTCCAGACATCCCCTTTACGTCACAGTGTATCATTTTTGATACATGCGAAAATTGGTCACAGCACGGTTCTAAAAACATGGTTGGCACCGCACGGGTTGCGGGATCACTAGCAAGACATGTACACTTGTAAAATATAAAGAGTGCTCATCGGTTTTACGCCGCGGGTCGCGCGTCACAACATCCCCGCTAACGTCACAGTGTATCATTTTTGATCACTCTAATTTGCCGGGCCAGTTTTTATGTGAGGTTGGGGCATCGAGTGCCACTAGATTCAGCAAGCTTTACTCTAC